>NC_071989.2:85407500-85597500 GCF_028885655.2 Pongo abelii | reverse complement strand
CCAGAAAATGTTCACAGGTTCATTTTACTTCTAGGCATTACATCAAGTGCTTGATCATACCAGCATCATATAGATGGTGAGAACATGTCAGCCACTGACAACTTAGTCTTATACCTTCTACCATACTTAATGTGTGTCAGAATTTTCTCAAATTTCTTGATAAGAATTTGAAATTTTTACATAGCTTTATTTACTAGAACCTGTAGCTATACCACTCACCAAGTTTGAAAGCCTTGCTAGTTTTAAATGCTCAGGGAATAGGTAAAACAGTTGAAAGGAAACGATCAGAAATTAACGTCTGTCTTTTTTTAAATCTGGTTTTCTCTTAGAAAACAATACCTTTTAACTGATTTTTAAAGAAGGATACATACCTAGAGAAGGTTATCAATTCATCAGTCTTTTGATCAATGAGGAATGTGGGAAATCATAAGAGAAGTGTTTTTTTTTTTTATGTTTGACCAGATTATTTGTATTCTTAGACTCATCGGTGTGCTTTCTGGAAGTATGTTTATGGATATGTGGTTCAGTACTTCTTTTTTCAAAGGTATCAACCAAAGGGTGCCACTATATGTCAAGAGGTAGTGTGATGATCTGAGCAGGTGTCAGATTAAACATAAAAATTACATAACATGGTTGTTTGAAATTTCTCTCTTCTTAGTCCTCCAAGAATAATTTGAGTAGAATCATGGATATAGGTTAATGCCATTTATTTTCTTTGCAGACTTTTATCCATGGATAGAGGAAATTCTCTTTTGCTTTCTAGTAAAACTTTAGGGATTAAGGTATTCGTGATGAAAGGTTTTTTTTTTTTTCCAAAAACCTGAATATTTCTGTTAATAAGCATGGATGGAATGTCTACTACATTCTGATCTTTGGTATGAGCTGTGGCAAATAAAAAAAATAAGTCATGATGTCAGTTTTGAGTCCTATCTTATAGTCTTATGGAAACAGAAATCATGTAAACACAAGAGTTCAGTAGAGTATGAGTCGGGCTACAGTGGACGTTTACATAAGGTGTCTTGGGATCATGACAGAAGGAATTACTAATGCTGCCAAATCCACAGAGAAAACATTGTTTTATATTTGTAATATATTCTTGAGTTACAATGTGCATGCCTTCTATAATATGATTTACCCATACGGAATATCCACAAAGAAACATTTTGTCCTTCTACATGTGTGTTTCTGTCAGACCGACACAGACTGAATTAAATTTTTTCTGAGCAGCATTTGCTTATATATTTTGTGGTTCCACTTTTCTCACATAGACCTGATTGCATAAGCATTCACTGGTGCACCTGTATTTATTCCAGTGGTTATAATGGGTTATAGACACCTTAACTTGACACAAATGGTTGCAGAATGCTTAAGAGTCCTCATTCAGAGACTCGGTATAACTTTTTTAAACATCTGACTTTTTGTATTGTGCTTGTTTTAGAGAAAGGTAACTCTAGACAAAAATGGCACATTTTAGAGTTTTCAGGATTTCCATTCTTTTTTGATACCTACTTACTATTGATACTTTTCTAACCTAGGTATTTTATTATCCTGAACTTGTTCTACCCCACCCAGACCCCCTCATGTTTTTGTTTTCCTTCCTTTTCCCCATTGTAACATGTCTGTTCTGTATTTCTTCAACCAAGTATCTATATCTATTACTACTACTTCTGATGATAATCCCCTTTGCTTATATGCAAAATGCTTCGTATGTGTATTTTACCAGAAAGATTCATACTAAATAAAGGGGGTAAAGAGGGAGTCTTAGGTAATAAGCAGTGCATTAAATTGAAGCCTTCAGATGGCAGTTCATTTTTATTTTTTTCATTTGTTGCCAGCACCTGTCTATTAACTACAAATAGATAAAAATCAACGCATGGTGCTTATTGAAAGCATAGAAGGAGTGTTAGGGGAGGGGAGTTTTTTTAAACCAGCTGTCTAAAATGATTCTGACAATTTGAGAGCCACTCAAATTTATTAGTGTCTATAATAGTTGGAGTTTAAGTTCAATGAGAAAATACTGCGGAGAAAGCTGAGTTTTGTTGCTTCTCAGATCACAGATCAGCCATTGAAAAAGTTGTGTGCATACAAACTATACTATAAACTCTGAAGATAGGTTTCACAACATAAGAATTCAGAACAGTGGTTTTCAACTAGGCACCGCAGTTACCTTTATTAGTTTCCAGTCACTGATGTAACACATTACCACAAACTTAGTGGCTTAAAACAGTGCAAATTTATTATTATCTTTCAAGGCGTCAGCATGACCATGTTCCTTCTGGAGCTCTAGGGGAAAATCCAATTTGGTTTTTGTTTTTTTGACTTTTCCAGTTTGTAAAGGCAGCCCACATTCCTTGGTTCATGGCTCTTTTCCATCTTCAAAGCCAGCAATGGCCAATTGAGTTGTTTTCACGCTGTATCACTCTGACACTGAATCTCCTGCCTCTCTCATTCACTTACAGGATCTGTGTGATTACATTGGGCCCTCCCAGAAAATACAGAATGACCTCCCATCTCAAAGTCAACTTATTGGCAACCTTAATTCCCTTTTGCCACATAGTGTTACATATTCATTGGTTCTGTGGATTAGGACCTAGACACCTTTGGAGGGACTGTTTTTCTGTATACCGCCTCACTTACAGAACCTGTGGGAAGAGGGAGGTGACTCAGATACTCATGTCTCACCCCAACCCTATCAAATTGCAGAGGAACAGGAGGGCAGGGCGATGGCACTCATAGAGGCCATTTCCATGAAGAGCAGAACCCAGCACCACACCCAGGCTTGTATTCTCTGGTCATGATGTTGATTGTACCATGGGGATAACTCACTAGTCTTAGAGTTCAGATGCAGCCCTGCTGTGGAGATTATGGCCATCTGCCTAATGAAGCAATTCGTATTTGAGGCAGTTCTGCTTAACTACAGTTAAGGAAATTAAGAGAAATTTGAAATTTTCAGATCAGTCATATTAAATAAACTTTCATATCTTCCTAGTACTGTCTCTTTGATGCTTCAAGTCAGGAAATTTAACACTTATATTTCAAATTTTTACCAATTTTTATTTACTTTACTTTAGAATCAGAATTATAATAGCTTTTTTTTTTTCTTTTTTTTGAGACAGAGTATCACTCTGTCATCCAGGCTGGAGTGCAATGGTGCAGTATCGGCTCACTGCAACCTCTGCTTCCTGGGTTCAAGCGAGTCTCCTGCCTCAGCCTCTGGAGTAGCTGGGGTTACAGGTGCCTGCCACCATGCCTGGCTAATTTTTGTATTTTTAGTAGAGATGGGGTTTCACCATGTTGGCCAGGCTGGTCTCGAACTGCTGACCTCGTGATCCGCCCGCCTCGGCCTCCTAAAGTGTTGGGATTACAGGCGTGAGCCACTGCGTCCGGCCTGTAATAGCACTTCTTAGTGAAATATTTATCTCAAGATAATGGAGATATAAATCTCAAGTGAAATGAATTTTTATCCAGATGTTTTAAAATATTTTAAAATATTTATTTACCATCAAATATAATTATAGGCACAGATAACTAACCGGTGCTATTAAGGTAGTAGAGAACTAAAAAGTTATTTACATTTTTCAAAAATCATGCAAAAACATGATTTGCATACTGTGATTATTTACCTGGCTAATTCTTTTTTGTTCGGTATGAAATTATTATGTAATAAAGAAATAATTCTTGTCTAGGCTTAGCACTTTGTTAGTTACGTGGGATACAACAGTATACATAAAGTTAGTGTGAAAATTAAATTATAACATATCAAATGGAATATGATTAAGATCATAATGGGCCGGAGTAGGGTCAGGAAGAGTTGAATAGATAAATTGGGACTTGAACTGAGCATTGCATTATGGGTAGTAATTAATATTTAACTAAATCTGATTTATGATAGTAGATCACAAATAATGATTTACTGTGATTTAAGTAAATCATAGAATAAACAAGTGAGTTCTGTGTGCAAGATTGGCAAAAAGTAAGGGGATCACTAAAATTTAGGATTAAAATACAGTGTGTTTAGAGGGCTGTACATTTAGATGTTTTAAAGGCTTATTTTTTCATCAAAGTGTTATAGATCTATGAAATCCTGTTCTTAAAATGAAGGGACACTTTTCTGAAAAGACCCAACACAAGAAGAGACAGAAATTTGTTTCATATCATATGATTATTTCCCTGGCTAGTTCTTTTTTTCAAAGATTACTGTCTATCCCCAGACTTTGTGCCTTAAACCAAACGGGCGACTTCATTTTTCCCCTCCCTGGGAGCTGAGTATGGAAAGGAACCGTAAGTGTCCACTGCTGTCTCCTAGTGGACTAAACTAAAATGAGAGGAACAGTGGGAAGAAAGAGATCAATAAAGACTACAGAAGAGGAGCTAAAAGTTAGAATTTGCCATAAATTGGATGGAGAGTTCACTGAAGCAAACCTCAGTCGATTGTGGAACTAGATTCATGCCGTGGGAAATCTCGGAATGAGTTAGCTGTGACTTCTTTCCTGTTGGCATGGTGTCTTTTTCAGTAAACTCTTAAGGAAAACAAACAAAAAGTACTACAAGTTGATGATAAGGTGGGTGGGCAATATCCTGTATAGAAATGAAACTATGTTCTAGAAGAGTTGGATTTATTTCTGGACACCAACCTTTTTAAAAGCAATGCATCATTCTCCATCCAACAAATGCTGCCATAGCCAATAATATGTTGGCTTGTCCATTTTCAGCTTGTAGTACAAAATAAATGAAAGCCAAGGACATTACAATTGGGAGGGAAAGAGGACTATTATTTAAAAGGCTTTTAAATGATGTCACTATATATTCTTTTAACAACATCCTCTAAAAGCCTTTGAAAAAATAGTCCCTTCCTTCCGCAGTTGTTAACAAAGACCATACTGGGGACTGCTCTTTAAAAGGCTGTTAAATGGTGATACTATATTTTTTAACATCAACATCATTTAGAAACCTTTTAGAGAACAGTTCTCTTCACCCACAACTAACAGAGGAGGGAAAAACATGTGGGGGGAAGGGATTACTTTTGTAAAGCCCTTTGGATGGTACTATCTATAAATACAGCAATATTGTTATAAAAGCCTTTTTCCAATGGTGATTCAGCTTTTTGATATGTAGTTTTAACCTCATGACCCTGCGTTATCTGACAGATTGGTGTTTTAACGTGGGCTGAAAACTCAATTTACTAATAATCCCAATAATGTCTTTTATTGAACTTTCTGCAGTTTAAAAATCAGTTTCACATATATGGTCTCATCTGATCCTCAAGACAACTCAGTGAAACAGACAGGATATGTATGATTAGCCCCATTTTACAGAAGAGGAAAACAGAAGCCCTGAGGTTGTGATTTAGCTAAGGTCTCACCATTTAATATGTGGCTGAGTTCAAACTATAAACCAGATCGTTTGACATCTCGTCTCATACCCCATGCAGTTTCCTGGGGGTACCTTCATTGCTTTTTTTTAAAAAGTGGTATTCATCATTAGTCTTTTCAACATGTCCAAATACTGAGTTAATTCCTTACAATTAGTATAAAAGTGGGATTCTGTCATTTTGGTACTGAAGATAGGTATCTAGTAGAAATTTTATTAATAAATAATCCTGAGGAAGTAAAGAAGTGTAAAATATTGTCTCAAGGTGTGGTTGTCCCCTGTGATGTAGCATTCAGACTTCCCCTGAGATTCCTTTTCCTTATGATGTATGCTTATGAAATTATCACTTGAAATCCACTTTCAGACATGCAGTTTATTAAATAACTGATATTTTAAAGACAATTCTAATCTCAGTTTATGGATTTGTTTTTAAAAGTTATTTGTTAAGGATACTGATTATAATTAAGATCACATTCAAAAAAGTTTTCCTCAACTGTCATTAATCTTTGGAAAGAAATAATAAATGCTAGTTCTTTCCACTTCTCTCCTTGCAGGAGAGAAAAAAATCTCCCCATGAGCTTGCATGACTGACCTTTACTTTCCTTTATCATGAGGACCATTTTGTGTTTATTGAAAAAGGAATTATAGCTTATTGCTTGACAGAAATGACACTGAAGAATATTACATTTCAATGTTAGCTCTGCCACTATTTTTTGTCTTATGCTAATAAACATTGTCTTTAATAATAATTAAAAAAGGAGACTTTCACCAGCAACACACTGTCACATGCAGTGTCACACTGACTCCTCAAAAGAATCCTATCAATTAGGTACAAATACAAGCACAGAGAAGTTAAATGATTTTCTTCTCATCAAATAGCTTGAAGGTCTTCTAATTTAAAATCCAGTGTTTTCCTTTGTACCACTGCCAGCTGTAATCCTGCCTAATGAGAAGGAAACTAACCATTCTTACTTCTGAAGAAAAATGCTTAATATGTTAAAAATACGTATAGCCTGAGAAGACCTGGCCAGTGCCACAGTGCAAGAATGAGGCTCAATCCCAGGACTTGACCCGGAAGAGCCATGCAGCCAGCTGCCTTTACCATGAAGAAAACCAGGCCTTATGTAGTAAATCACGTTCTCTCCATCCCCACCTCCTTACTGAAAATTTTAAAATATTTACACACAGAGCAAGGGGAATAATGTTTATATAAGTGAGTGAGTGTGTGTGTGTGTGTGTGTGTGTGTGTGTGTCTGTCTGTCCTATGGTCTCAGGGAACCCATTTCCCCATCCTTTCCCTGCATCAGGAAATTTTCAGCAACTTGTGGTACCTGGAACTGGCATCTAGGATGTATAAGGATCCTTTTCCCTTCTGTCAGATTCAAAGAAAGCATCTGTAGTTTAAAATCACTATACCCATAATAAAATTCCCTTTCCAATTTGTACATCTACTAAGACATACTTCTTTCCTTATCTCCAGGACCTCTTCTAGGTGACATCCATATCCTTCATCAAGGGGGATCCATGTCCCTAAGTCACAATTCACTTAAATGCAAGGCAACACAGCCAGCTTTTAGAGGCCACAGTCCCATCTCTGAAATATGTAGAACAGCTTACGGTTTCCCTCATACACTTGTAAGGTTCATGGCCTAGCTTTTCTCTGAGAATCTCCATTTGGATCTTGAAGTCCTGTTGTAAATCTGTTCAGCATGGCCCCATTCATAATGCCTGATAATTCTGTCTTTGACGAAATCATTGTTACTACCAAGATTGTTTGTGTGAAGCTCAACTGTTCCTTTTAGGCCATTCTGTTTTCATCCTCATTTTCCTTCCTTTTATGGGGCCCATTCCATCTTCCTATTCCTTCTTCCCTCCCTTGTCATTCTTATCTTTGGATCTCTTAATCACTTACCCATATTCAGTGAAGATCTTAGTGTTTCATACAAAATCTCTCTGGCCCACTATCATCTTAGAGAACCGCACTGTTCATATTCATAACCTGTGCAACATGTAACCTCACAGTCTCTTGATCTGTTCAATTCTAATAACTTCACCTGCACTGAACTTCAGTTTTTCATCCTTTCAGTTCTGAAATCTTAACTCACTCCCTTACTTGTGCTTATCATGCTCCTCAGGCCCTTCATGCCTCCAGCTGTTTATGTTTAGCCTAGATTAAAACAACCCTGAAAGATAGGTGCTAGTGTCCCCATTTCACAGACTTGAAAATTGAGATCCCTTCAGCTTAAGTAACTTTTCTGGTGTTACAGGGCTAGTAAGACATGCGCTATGTATAAAACCAATTTCAGCTCAAATCTGTTTAGTTTCAAAGCCCTGTGTTTACCACCACACCTCACTGCTGAGTATATGAAGGAGTTACAACTCCAAGAGAATTATTTTGTATAGCAGCTTGTGGTACAGCTCAGGGTAAAACGAACCTAATGACAGGGGCAAATTAGAGAGACCTTGTACAGTATAAGCAAGAGAAGTCATAAGGGAGCAAAAGATCGGAAGGGACACCAAATTGTTATGGTTACCTGAGGGGGACTTTTCTTTTCTTTCTTTCTTTTTTTTTTTTTTTTTTGAGACGGAGTCTTGCTCTATCACCAGGCTGGAGTACAATGGTGTGATCTCAGCTCACTGCAACCTCCACCTCCCGGGTTCAAGTGATTCTCCTGCCTTAGCCTCCTGAGTAGCTGGGATTACAGGCATGCGCCACCACGCCCAGCTAATTTTTGTATTTTTAGTAGAGATGGGGTTTCACCATATTAGTCAGGCTGATCTTGAACTCCTGACCTCATGATCCACCTGCCTCGGTCTCCTGAAGTGCTGGGATTACAGGTGTGAGCTGCTGCGCCCAACTGGGACTTGACTTTTCTCATATTTTCATACTATTTAAATTATTTTCAATAAATATATAATACTTTTGTAATTTGAAAAAAAAAATTAAAAATATTTTCAGTGTTAATGAAGACTTGAATTAAGTTGGTGGTAGAGGGACAGAAAAGAGGAAATGAATGCAGGAGACAGTGAATTTGTTTTCTAATTAATGTGAGGATGTCAAAGATAATGCCAAGGTTCTGAGCTTGGTTATAGTGGGAGAAGACACTAGCATTTTCTTTTTTATATTGTGTTTTTGATCTTGTGAATGAAAAAGCAGTAGAACTACTAAGATCACGTAATTATCACATATTTCAAATCACAGCTTAGCAATGCATAATTGTTTTGGGCTTCTGTAAAATGCTCTGGGTTCTAATGAAATTTGTTACAACCGGTTACTGAGAACTTCATGCTGAACACTTTACAAATCAAATTCAGTTTGTTTTTATTAGTACTCTTAAGCCAAAAGTCAGAAAAGAAATATAAAAAGAATAGGAGAACATATCTATGAATAGTATAACATATCCGTATTCATGGTTCTGGTGCTACTTACCATGTACGTGATAAATAAAAAAAATAGACATCATTCTGGCTTTCAGATGTATAAAAAAGCAGTAAATGTATTGATAGTGAAGTTTATTGATCTGTCTTTGGGGAGGAGAAAGAATGGGATATTAATTTTCTTATCTCAAAACCATTGTAAATTGAATATATCCTATACCAGGGATCGGCAAACATTTTTTGTAAAGGGCCAGGTAGTAAAGATGTTCAGCTTTGCAGGCCACAACACTCAACCCTGCCATTTTAATGCAACAGCAGCCACAGATAATACATAAATGAGTGCGTCTGTGTTCCAGTAAAGCTTTATTTATAGACACTAAAATGAATTTAATATCATTTTAATGTTACAATCATATTACTTTTGATTTTTCAAGCATTTAGAAATGTGAAAGTCATTATTAGTGAACAGGCATTGCAAAAATAGACAGTGGACCAGATTTGGCCTATAAGGATGATTTCCTGGTGCCTGCTTAATACTGAGCATGAATTAAGATGCTCATTAAATATTTGTTCATTATGTGTTCAAGTATTTCCACAAATATATTTTAATATATATTATTATCAAAATAAGAGGTGAGAAAGTCTCATGTGTTTTATAATGTATACTGATTACTAAAATAAAATATGAGAAATTATCATAAATTTCTATATCAAAATTTATATACATAAGGAAGAAGTTATCTTTAGTATTAAAAACCATTTATTTGAAGTAATATTTGCTGAAATATTCAAATATATTTCTTCGAGTCTGTGCTTATATGTAAGAGTTAAGCAAATTTGCCCTTTACTTTTTTTAATCCTATTCTAGGTCAATACTAGGTTAATGCTAGCCTCAATGAAATGGATTGAAGGTAAAATCAAGACCTGCTTTCTACAGTTTATAGGATAAATGAGACAATACTGTGACTTTCTGCATTACACATCTTATCAATTGAGACATACATTGGTTTTAAAAGTACTAATTTTAGAGATGAAGCTGTGCCTCTGTTTATAGCTATTTTCTTACCTCATCATTTTTATAAATTATATATCTAAATAGATACTGAAGTAAAGTAAGCCAAACAAAACTAGATACAAAGAGCATTTTATATACTGCAGATTTTCATATCTTTGAAATTAAAAAACAGAATGGATTGATAATACTTAATGACTGAGTAACTAAATGTGGATTAAAGCATAAAAGGCTGGAAAACATTGTTTTCATAAAGCTTTACGTGGAAATGTCATCTTTGAAATAGTAATGTGGATGCTGAACAAGGTTTATTCTAAGGCACTTACTTGCTATTCCATGTTTTATTTTTCAAATCTCATTTTAAATTTTATAATTCAGTCATTTTGAACAGCTATGTTCAAAAGAAGTTTTACAACTTTAATCTTAATAATCTCAAAAAAAAAAGCAGACATGCTATGTCATAAAATAACTATTAGTGACTAGTTTGTATCCTATAAATCTAACTTGAGTTGATAATATGGTCCATTACCAGCTAACTGCACAGAGTATTTTTCATTTTACACTCTTCAGTTACTTTTTAGTGAAGTGTTAAAAAATATGAAGCTTTTCTCCTCTCTAAAATTGCACGCTGTCTGTCTGTTATTAGGGAGATAACAGCTCTTATAAATGTTTCAGTAAGCGCTAAGTAGACAGTTATGTGCACTCTCATTCCACGCTTATTTGCTTACTGTAATAAACTGATAAAATATGTGTGGTTTGTCTCTGTGTATCTACAGGCATCATGAGTCACATAGATTTCCTTTAGAAATAATGTTGTGTCTGCAGAATTGATTGCTTATTTTCATAAACCATCTAATGGTACACAAACGACTTTTATTATTTAAACATATGCTGTGTAAAGATTTGTAGAGGATTATCTCATTGTTACTGGATGCTTTTTGTTCTGTTAACTCTTGGGGGAGGCTTGTTATTTTACAGTTACTGCAGTTACTGAACTAATTACTTCCTCACGAGCCATAGTGAAGATGACCCATATCATTTGCTTATAATGCAGCTAAGTTTTTAATTCTTTGAACATTAGTCATTAAACAATTAAATCAAAACTAATGTTTTCAAACATTGTCTTTCATACTATCCTGTTTATACAAGTTTTAATAAAATAATACACTTAAAAGTAGACATTTCAAGAATTAGTGTTTGTATTGTAGAAATCCCTCAATAAGCTGTTCTTTGTGCATTTAAGAAATGCACTTTTTTATTTGTTCACAATTTTATGTAATAGAAAATTCAAGTTGCATCCTAAAACCAACAAATATTAATATAGAAGATCTCCACATATCACCACAGTGTGTTCCCATAAGGCTGTAGTATTTTTAAGGACACTGTTATAATTGAGTACTCAGCATTAAATAATGTATAGTTATGACCAACACTAGAGGTATATTATTTGCAAATTTCCATAATCATTTAAAATAGTAAAATTATGCTTTGAGTTCTGAGAAAGGGGTAAAATTAGGTTTCATACATTGAACATAAAAATGGGAAGTAGATGGGAAGACAGGTAATAAACATAACAAAAAAGTAAATTATATATTGTGTTAGAGAAGGTATTAAGTGTCTATAAAAAAGGAAAAAGGAAATCAGAAGGGAGGGATGCCAATGGGTTAAGCCTCACTAAGAAGGTAATATTTGAGCAGACATTCTACGGCTGAGCTATGTGGGTCTCTGGAGAAAGTGCCTTCCAGGTAGAGGGTACAAGGGAATAACCTATAGTGGGACCATTACTAATATGCAAAACGAATAGCAAGGAAGTCAGGGCAATGAGTAGAATAAACAGTGAGTTTAAGAGTAATAGGAAACAAGATCAAGGAAATGGAACAAGGATCCTGGCCATTGGCAGGTTTTGAGCAGAGGGAAAACGTGATATAACTTTTTTTTTCTTTTAACTTTTATTTTAGGTTCAGGGGTACATGTGCAGGTTTGTTATATAGGTAAACTCATGTCACGGAGTTTGGTGTACAAATTATTTCATCACCCCAGTGCATGATGTAACTTTAACTGATACATTCTAGCTACTGTGTTCAGGATAGACTAACATAGCAATTCAGTCTATGTTCAATAGGATGCAGGGGTAGGAACAAGGAAACCAATTAGGAGGCTGTTGGAATAATCTGGATGATAGATAGTGGTGGCTCAGACCGGGCTGGTAACAGTGGCAGTAGTGAGAAATAGCCAGATTAATTCATTAAAATAACTGGGTTTTCATCCGTGATGACTTCCCCAGGTGTCAGCGATGACTTTTGTGTTCTTCTAGCCTACTGAGCCTGCTTCTGTCATGACATTTATCACACTAGTTGATTTACTTTGTTTTCCCAGGCTAAACAATAAACTTCTTGAGGACTAGGATACTTTGGCTTTGTCTCTGTTTCATACTCCTTAGCACAGGGCTGGTACAACTAATTGAATAAATGTTATTTACATGAAAGAATGAATTAATAAATTAATGGTGAGTAATGATTCATGATTTGTAGTTACTTTGCATTTGAAATAACGGTGTTCTTATTGGACAGAGAGCCGTGAAATACCTAATTCTTGCACGTTACCACCTTTCTCCCCAAGATACCGAAGGGAGACACAGAGTCAGAGGACAAAGAAAGGCAAAGTCGTACTTTGTTATTAGTGTGGGCCTTGCTCTCTAACCACAATACAGAACTCCAATGAGTTAGGTTGGCCCACATCAAGGACTCAAAGTTGTTTTCTATTAAAGGTAGGATTAAGTAGCCTCGACCCAAAACAAATTATTAATTGAATCAATGAAATTGATAATTTGACTGTTTTTGACCTACAGATATGGCAGATACACATGGTTCAGTCTAATCAAAAGCCTTACCTGAGTCTCTGATCTCCTGGTTCCATATCTACCAGCACTTTAGAGAAAGGGGAGGAAGAGGGCATTCTCCCATTACAAGCTTATTTCCCCTTCCAATTAGTGTCCTGAAATCTGACTAATCCCAACCAGTAGTAGAATAGGGGAGATAGATGATAGAATCCCAATTTGAACTAGATTAAGTAGTAACTAAATAAATAGGAAATTACAGCTGGAGTTCAGAGAAAACAACTTCAGCAAGGACAGTAATGTGTCTGGGCATCAAGAACCATCCAGATCAAAGTTACCAACTAGTTTCTCTGTCTCTCATCTATGCTTTTCTTTGAAATTTGCTTTATTATTTCTTTTCTCACTGAACAATGTGGCAGGAAATGTGGCCACAGACAAAATTCGAGTTTTAAATCACAGAATTTTGGCTGCTTGAGAGAGTCTGGCTCAAATTACTAGGTACCAAATCCAAAAATCCTAGGAAAGGAACTCATTGGGCCAAATGACCATCCCTGAACCAGTAAACTGCAGCCAGTCATGAAGAGGCATAAGAACTTGCCAGCTCCATCATGTGCTGAATGTGTCAAGGTTTCTAGAAAATAGTAGGGCGTGTTGGGCTGACAGTCTCATACATAACCACTATAGGGTAAAGAAGCTTTGGGGGCAAAGCTTCAAAAGGCCAGCACTTAGTCTTGAACCAAATAAAAGCAATTCTGAAACAATGAATTCTTATTCTGCATTGTCATTGGACTTAATCAACACTTTGTTGTCGGCTATCAGAACATTTCTGATACTTCAGAAACCCACAGGAATAATTAAAGTCATAACATGGATTTTCATAAAGGAAAGCCAAAAGAAAAAAGTAACCTCTACTGTGTAAAGTTATATTCTGATCAGTAAAGCCACTAGCCTGTATGGCACCATTGTGCAGATTCCAAAATGTTTCCCTTGAATGTAAGCTGGATTTTAGCTCTTATCCACCCTTTCAGTCAGTTGTCACTGCACAGATGTATATGGTGGTCTAAGTGTTAGCTGTTTGAAATAAGCAGCTCTGGGAATTGTTAAATTATTTTTTTTAAATCAAGCATCAAGAACTGTGAAGAGTCTGAGATGTTACCCTACTTACAAGCTAACTAGTTAATTTGCAACAATTTCATGAATGCTGGTAGAAGACACAAGACTCCTGGTCAGAGACAAAGGACAGTTTGTTAAAGCAATAGCAGTAGCCAGAGTAGCATCATTTGCATCACTTCTCTGAGCCCCACATGCTGAAGTCTAGGTGAAGCCTCCACATGCAGTGTGTTGCTTTACAGGAGAGGAACCTGATCAGAGTAAACAGACAACCTACAGAATGGGAGAAAAATGTTGCAATCTATCCATCTGAAAAAGGTCTAATATCCAGAATCTACAAGGAACTTAAGCAAATTTACAAGAAAAAAAATCAAACAACCCCATCAAAAAGTGGGCAAAGGATATGAACAGATACTTCTCAAAAGAAGACATTTATGTGGCCAACAAACGTATGAAGGAAAGCTCATCATCACTGGTCATTAGAGAAATGCAAATCAAAACCACAATGAGATACCATCTCACACCAGTTAGAATGGGGATCATTAAAAAGTCAGGAAACAACAGATGCTGGAGAGGATGTGGAGAAATAGGAACGATTTTACACTGTTGGTGAGAGGGTAAATTAGTTGAACCATTGTGGAAGACAGTGCAGCAATTCCTCAAGGATCTAGAGGTCAAAAATACCATTTGACCCAGCAATCCCATTACTGGGTATATACCCAAAGGATTATAAATCATTCTGCTATAAAGACATATGTGCACGTGTGTTTATTGCAGCACTGTTTACAATAACAAAGACTTGGAAGTAACCCAAATGGCCATCAATGATAAACTGATGGATAAAGAAAATGTGGCACATGTGAACCATGGAATACTATGCAGCCATGAAAAAGGATGAGTTCATGTAGTTTGCATGGACATGGATGAAGCTGGAAACCATCATTCTCAGTAAACTAACACAGGAATAGAAAACCAAACACTGCATGTTCTTACTCATAAATGGGAGCTGAAGAATGAGAACACATGGACACAGGGAGGGGGACATCACACACCAGGGCCTGTCAGGGGTTGGTGGAGTAGGGGAGGGCTAGCATTAGGAGAAATACCTAATATAGATGACAGGGTGGTGGGTGTAGCAAAACCACCTTGGCACATGTATACCTATGTAACAAACCTGCACATTCTGCACATGTATCCCAGAACTTAAAGTATTTTAAGAAAAAAAAAAAAGATTCTAGGCTTTTATAAGGGGACTGTTAGCAAATCTATTCAGCCTTTGCCCCAGAGGGAGATTTTATCTTTCTAATCCTGGACAATGAACAAACAAATGTATCACCTGCCCCAGAGGGAGGCATTACCTCTGTCTTCCAAAGGCTGTTTGCTGTAGAAACATCTTTGAAAAGAGCTTCAGAAGCAAAGTTGCTAATGTTTCTGCTCAGAAGACGTGAGACCTGTAGAGCCCTTTTTGGCACCAGGGACCCGTTTTGTGGAAGACAGTTTTTCCATGGACCATTGGGAATAGGGGGATGGTTCTGGGATGAAACTGTTCCACCTCAGATTATCAGGCAGGCGTTAGATGCTCCTAAGGGGCGTGCTGCCTAGATCACTCGCATGCGCACTTCACAATAGGGTTTGCACTCCTATGAGGATCTAATGCCACCGCTGATCTGACGGGAGGCAGAGCTCAGGCGGTAATGCTTGCTCTCATCAGCCACTCACCTCCTGCTGTGCGGCCGGATTCCTGACAGCCCATGGCCTGGTACAGGTCCATGGCCCAGGGACTGGGGACCCTCTGCTGTAGAGAATTGTTTCCAACGAGGGAAGGGAAGTGGAATGGCAAGGATCTAACATTTATGCCCTTAGATCAGGGGTCAGCAAACTTTTTTTGTAAAGGTACCAGATAGTAAATGTTTTAGGTATTACAACTACTCACCTCTGCCATTGTAGAGTAAAAAAGCAGTCAATGTATGTAATGAATGTATGTATGTAAATGTATGTAAATGAATGAATATGGTTGTGTTCCAGTGACACTTTTTAAAAATAGGCAGCAGGCCATATTTGGCTTGTGGGTTATAGTTTGCAACCTCTGCCCTACATGTATTGTGTTTAGACTTATTAAATCTTCCCTTTTTCTTAAACCCTCATTTGCACAGCCCAAATCTAGATCACTTTATAGTTAATTTATGTTTTATCTTTTTTGCATCTAATAAAATCATTGTTGTCTATAAAATATGACGTCAAGAACACCATTTGCAATGTTGAACATCTTAGAATATAAGCAGCCACAGATCTCATATATATTTCTGGAATATGGGTATCTGGTCTGATGTACAAAATATTGAACTAAAGTCTTAATATATATTAATATTAATATAACACTGGATTAAATGTATTATATATGGAAGTAGTCGAAGGATTTATGGAACCCACTGGGTTTATTGAACAAAATATCACCTATGTATTTTATCTAGATGCTGGAGAAGGTTGGCTTAATATGACTTGTATAAACTTAAGCAACAAGGGTAAAAAAGTAATCAAACATTTTCTTTTTCTTTCTTTCTTTTTTTTTTTTTTTTTTTTGAGACAGAGCCTTGCTTCATCACCCAGACTTGAGGACAGTGGCACTATCTCAGCTCACTGCAATCTCCACTTCCTGGGTTCAAGTAGTCCTCCCACCTCAGCCTCCCAAGTATCTGGAATTACAGGTGCATGCCACCACGCCCAGCTAATTTTTCCATTTTTAGTAGAGATGGGGTTTCACCATGTTGGCCTGGCTGGCCTCAGACTCCTGACCTCAAGTGATCCACCCGTCTTGGCCTCCCAAAGTGCTGGGATTACGGGCATGAGCCACCACACCTGGCTATGTTTTCATTTACTACCTTTCTGTAGTTAAACAAGTATATATTATTACCACGAAGTGTCATTTATGATCCTGTTTATTGTGAAAGAGTGCATAGACCTCTGGGAATTGTCACAGATAACCTTTGGAGGTTGTAAGGGAGGGCCTTTTTAGATGGTGAATTCATTAGAGAATACTTTTTACCTTGAACTTGGTTGAATGTGGAAAGAATGAGTGGAGAGAATTATACTGTTTTTCTTTCTTTATTCATCCCTTAACATATTTTTTGACAATTATAATAAAGCTGTAGAATTTTGAGACAAAGTTGAAAACTCAAAATAAATGTTTAGACCATACATCCTAGGATTAGACTGAGAGACGGAATCAGTGAGTCTGCCAAGGTTTGATGGCTCTTAAATGACTAAAGGCATACTTCTAACCACCTTGTATGATATCTACAGTACTGATCCCTGGCCGCTGTGAACCATACCTTTGTTCTGTTCTGCTCTAGTCCCACTCCTCTACCCTTGCCTTTCTCCAACTTTCAAATAGTCTTCCCTTTTACATTACAGTTTCAGCTTTCTTTCCCAATATTATATGTAGGCCAACTTTTTGTGAATTTCCACAGAGATAAAGCTGGCTACATCAACATTTATTTAATGATTTGATAACAAATATGTTTGTGGAACAATGTAGAATAAAAGTAAGACCTGGTCACTGTCTCTAATATGCTTATCATTAAGGAAATAAACATGTAACACTGAAAAATATAATTAGCCATATAAGAGCTTATATTTAAGGTTGATTATCATAGCCTCAGTAGCATGGGAATTTATGGGGAAAAAGAAGATTTTTGCTGAGTATAAATGTATGAATATAAAATATATAGCTCTGGAGTCATCCCAGTATAGCCTTGGTGTCATGTGCATATTGGACAGTCCCAGCCCACGTTGCTCTCTAGTACTTGTAGCCTTTTTCTTTCAAGATGCCTGAGAAAGTGCACGTGGAGAGGAGGAGGTGGAAACTTGCCTTTCAGGCAGGTATTGCCCAACTCATGTCTCTCATCATCAATACCTTCTATTCTAACAAGGAGATTTTCCTTCAGGAGTTGATCTAATGTTTCTGATGCATTGGACAAGATTTGATGTAAGAGCCTGACAAACCCTTCCAAGTTGGACAGTGGTAAAGAGCTGGAAATTGACATCATCCCCAACCCATGGTAATGGTTCCCAAATTAGGAGATCAGCCTTGGTCATGTCAATGCCTGTGTCTACCAAAGTCAGGGTGATTCCCTGGTACTAAAGGATTTATGGAGGCTTTTCAGGCTGGTGTAGATATCTCCATGATTGGGCAATTTGGTGCTGCCTTTTTTTCTGCCTGCCTTGTGGCAGAGAAAGTAGTTGTGATCACAAAGCACAACAATGATGAAGAGTATGCCTGGGAGTCTCTGGTGGGGGTTCCTTCACTGTATGTGCTGACCATGGAGAGCCCATTGGCAGGGGTACCAAAGTGACCCTCCACCTTAAAGAAGACCAGACAGAGTACTTAGAAGAGAGGAAGGTCAAAGAAGTAATGAAGAGCACTTACAGTTCATAGGCTATCCCATTACCCTTTCTTTGGAGAAGGAAAGAGAGAAGAAAATCAGTGATGATAGGCAGAGGAAGAGAAAGGTGAGAAAGAAAATGAAGATAGGCCAGGCACAATAGCTCATGCCTGTAATCCTAGGACTTTGGGAGGCTGAGGTGGGCAGATCGCTTGAACTCAGGAGTTTGAGACCAGCCTAGCCAACATGGTGAAACCCTGACTCTATAAAAAATAAAAAAATTAGGCAGGCATGGTGGTGCGCACCTTAGGTCCCAGCTTGTGGGCTGAAGTGGGAGGATCCACCAGGAGGCGGAGGTTGCAGTGAGCTGAGATCACACCACTGCACTCCAGCCTGGGCAACAGAGTATTACACCATCTCAAAACAAACAAACAAAAAAAGGAAGATAAAGATGATGAGAAAAAGTCCAAGACTGAAGAAGATGTGGGTTCAAATGAAGAGGATGACAATGGTAAGGATAAGAAAAAGAAAACCAACAAGGTCAAGGAGAAATCATTGATTAGGAAGAACTAAACAAGACCAAGAACATTTGGATCAGAAACTCTGATGACATTCACCCAGGAGGAGTATAGAGAATTCTACAAGAGCTTCACCAGTGACTAGGAAGACCATTTGGCAGTCAAGCACTTCTCTGTAGAAGCTTGGTTGGAATTCAGAGCATTGCTATTCATCCCTTGTTTGGCTCCCTTTGACTTCTTTGAGAATGAGAGGAAAAAAGAACAACAAACTCTGTGTCCATCACGTGTTCATCATGGACAGCCATGATGATACCGGAGTATCTCAACTTTAATCCTTGGTGTGGTTGACTTGGGATCTGCCCCTGAACATCTCTCGAGAAATGCTCCAACAGAGCAGAATCTTAACAGTCATTCATAGAAACATTGTTAAGAAGTGCCTTGAGCTGTTCTCTGAGCTGGCAGAAGACAAGGAGAATTGCAAGAAATTCAATGAGGCCTTATCTAAAAATGTAAAGCTTGGGCCAGTTGTGGTGTCTCACCCCTGTAACCTCAGCACTTTGGGAGGCCAAGGCAGGAGGATTGCTGGAAGCCATGAGTTTGATACCAGCCTGGGCTGCAAAGCAAGACACTATCACAACAAAAAATAAAAAAAAATTAACCCAGCATGGTGATACACACCTGTAGTCCAAGCTACCTAAAGGGCTGAGGCAAGAGGATCACTTGACCCCATGAGTTCCAGGCTGTAGTGAGCTATGATTGCACCACTGCACTCCAGCCTGGATGACAGAGTGAAACCCCTATCTATAAAAAAAAAAAAAAAAAAAATTTTAGAATTTTAAAAATTAAAATCTAAAGCTTGGAATGCACAAAGACTCCACTAGCCAGCGACGCATGTCCTAGCTGCTGCAGTATCACACTTCCCAGTCTGGAGATGAGATGACATCTGTGTCAAAATATGTCTCCTGCATGAAAGAGACACAGAAATCCATCTATAGCATCACTGGTGAGAGCAAAGAGCAGGCGGCTGGCTCTGTGTTTGTGGAGCAAGTGCAGAAGTGGGGCTTTGAATTAGTATATACAGCCAAGCCCATTGATGAGTACTGCGTGCAGCAGCTCAAGGAGTTTGATGGGAAAAGCCTGGTCTCAGTTACCAAGAAGAGTCTGGAGCTGCCTGAGTGAGCTGAGATCGTGCCACTGCACTCCAGCCTGGCGACAGAGCGAGACTCCATCTCAAAAAAAAAAAAAAAAAAAAAGAAAGAAAAGAAACAGAAGAGTTTTGAAAATAGTTTTTATTCAAGGAAAAGAACCTAACCTTAGAAGTGAAATTGCTTTGAAAACTTAAAATACTAGATTGTTGTTATCATCATCAGAAGGCTTAAGTAGAATGAATAAGCCAGTAGCCCTGTTATTTTATATAACCAAAATTTTAAATTTAGCTAATTGTTTATTATATTTTACAAATAAACTCTCCTATAAATTTTTATGATTATTTAATTTTTTTTTAATTTTTTTTTTTTGAGGCAGGGTCTTGCTCTGTCACCCAGGCAGGAGTGCAGTGACCTAATCATGGCTCACTGCAGCCTCAACTTCCTGAGCTCAGGCAATCCTCCCACTGCAGCCTCCTGAGTAGCTGGGACTGCAGGTGCATGCCACCACACCCAGCTAATTTTTTGCATTTTTTGTAGAGACAGGATCTCACCATGTTGCCCAGGCTGGTTCTCAAACTCCTGGGCTCAAGCGATCCTCCTATCTCGTTCTCTTGAAGTGCTGAGATTAGAGGTGATGATTATTTTAAATTGCCCACATTTTTTGTTGAGCTTTTGGAGAAAGAATACTATGTTTTAATGATGCTTAGTAGGCATGATGTATCATTTTGTATATATGATATTTAACTCTTGGATTTTTGTTGAACTTTAAATCATTACTATAATTGCTAAGTTTGTAATGTCATCAGGTGTACATGGCATAGTGAAAGTGTTTAATAGGTTGATACATACTCTCAAAACTACAATAGATAATCTAGTTGGGAGACCACACTTGTCAGGAAAAAATCTTAATCAAGCCTATTTAATTACAAATTGATTTTTTTTTTAATGCTTGCCCGTGTCAGGTCAAGCCTAATATGCAATACTGATATTTTGAATGGGAAGAAAGCTATCACATGGTTTTAGAATGGACAGTGTTTCATTATTTAATATGCTGCCTATGATTTCAATCAAAATGAGATTGAGGGAAGAATTTAATTAAGAGTCCAATGTTCAATAGAAGGGTGAAAGATGATTAACCAAGAAAATATTGGGAGGGGGAAACAAGGAAAGATTTGTTTTACCAAATAATTGAATTATATTGTAGGTCTATAAAAAATAAAACAATATGGTACCAGTTTAACAGGACAATCAAGGCCCAGAAATATCTCCTAGTACATAAATAATTAGAACGTTTGCATTTACAATCATTGAGGAAAGACTATTCATTAGCTCATGTAGGGACAATTAGTTCAGTATCTGGAGAAAAATAATTAAATATGGAGTCAGTATATCAAAATCAATTCCATATGAATTAAAATCTGAAACCATCAAAGATCTGGAAGACAATATAAATGAATAGTTAACTTGATCTCAAAGTAGAGATCTTTTCAATCATTAAGGCACAGGAAGAAGCCACCTTATCCTGGGAGCCATGGTCTTCAGTTTACAGCAAAAGAAAATAAAAACAAAAAAACAGTTCAAGGAGTCAGGATTGGAAATGAAGGTCCAAGATGTTCATCTTGGTAGTTGGCTAAAACACCCAAGAAAATCAATTGACAAACTGTTAAAACCAATAAGAAAATTAGCAAGATCGCCAAATATAGAGGATCTAGGGAAAAAAACTAACAAAGTTTATAAATCCCTTCCCCCCCGCAAAAAAAAAAAAAAAAATAAGTATGTTTGTATTACTGAGATTATGCTCTTCTTATTAGCCTTATGTTGTAAAAAACAATTAATATATGCTTGGAAGTTACAGAAAAATTTTCATACAGTTTTGAGGGCATTTACTTCTTTGTGTCATTTCTGACTAATATCTATGTGTGTGATATCCTACTAATGTTTGTTATTGTAGTTCACATAATACTGTAGGGAATCCAAGAATTAAATGTCATAAATGTGTGTTTTCTAAAAGAATAACTATATTCACTAACTCATCTTTTTTGCTTTTTCCCATGTGTAATAGGTCAGTACTCCTGCATTTGTACCAACGAAAACTCATGTGCTGCTTCATCGAATGAGTGGAAAAGGACTAGCTGCCCATTATTTCTTTCCAAGACAGCCTTGCATTTTTGGTGAAAAGATGGTCTCTATACAAATAACACTGAATAACACTACTGATCGAAAGATAGAAAATATCCACATAGGGGAAAAAAAACTTCCTATAGGCATGACAATGCATGTTTTTAATCCAATAGGTAAATATTAATTCTCATTTAAAATCTTAACTATATTTGATCACTAAATATGTTCATTTTAAAAGTAAAGTAGAATACTTTTTAGTAAAATAGTAAAGTAGAATGTGATTGTATTGACAGTTAGCATATTCAGTTTATATTTGCTTTTTCTTGTTAAACTGAATTTATCATATAAGATAAATACATTTCTTTGCTCTTAGTGAATCAGGTCCCAGTAATAGTAATACCAGTAGTGATGGAAGGCTAGGTCTGCAGAGTCAAGATTGCCATCATGTTTTACTTACCTGCGTCACCTTCCCCCATCTCTCCTCCTGGTCAGCTTCATTCCCTGCATAATTTTAAGTGGTTTATTGTGTATTAAAAGCAAGAAAATTGCTCTGCATTTCTGGATACAATACTTCTCGTATCTCGAGATCCTTTCCTGTTTCCCTTCACTTTTCAATTTATGGGAAAGTGAAGGGAGTGAAGACTGAGAGGATATAGACCAAGCTTGTCCAACCTGCAGCTCAGGACAGCTTTGAATGCAGCCTAACACAAATTCATAAAATTTCTTAAAATACTGTGAGTTTTTTTTGCGATTATTTTTTCTTTAGCTCATCAGCTATCATTAGGGTTAGTGTATTTTACGTGTGGCCCAAGACAATTTTTCTTCCAATGTGGCTCAGGGAAGCCAAAAGATTGCACACCCCTGATGCAGACTAGTCTGCTTGTCTTCTTCTCCATGTATAGAATATACAGTAGCCTAGAGGATATCACTGGTATTTATCCACATCTAATTTTTACATGTTTTCAATCCGTTGCCACCATTTAAAAATGAAGATGCTTTTACATTTTAAAAAATGAGAAATCTCACTGTTCTTGGAGCAGAGCGTAAAATATGGCAGTACTGGCCCTTTATCCCCACATGCAGCAACCAATGAGTGGGTTGCTGAGCAGCGGCTGTCCCCAGCTTTGGCTTGCGCTTTCCAGGTTGCTTCTGTGCCCACCGCATCCTGTTGTCTCTCCAACAAAGTGTCAGTGGCCATTTTTCATCCCCTTTGCATTTTTTAAGTATTTTGCTAAAAATATACCCTTTAAACATTAAATGTAACAATTGTGTGTCTTACTTTGAATTTGAAATAGTGTAATATTTAGAATGTCTGTCTCTTTCTTTTTGGTTTTTGTAAGTGGAGATAACCCTAAGGTTTAGTTGAGAGAAGCTTCAGGCAAAACCTCAATTAAAAGTAATAAAAGGTTTATGTCATTGTATCTTCCAAATGTTATAACCAGAATGCTCCAGAGAGCTCCTTTTTATAATACTTAAGATAAACAATGCCTTTTGACCAGGATCAAGTAAAATTAGGTAATTGTACCTTCTTTACTCATTGTTTCATATAACTCTTCCATTTTTCTTTATCTGAGCTCTTTGGCATTGCTGAATTTTCTCCTCTGGTTCTCATGAATCTTTCGGTAAAGAAAGTCATTTTTTGTGTGTGTTATATTTTTACACAAAGGAATAAAATAATTTTTGATAAAGTCTGGTAAAGTTTTATAAGCAACCAGAGTAAAGAAAGTGGAGTTAAAGTAAGCTGATTTCAAAATCCACTTAATTTTTAAAAATACACTATTTAAAGAACACAAAGTATCCTAATTTTTACTATATAGTGTATGAAGTTAATATATTGCAAGGAATTATTGTGTTATTTTTGTTGCTTGTAATTCAACCTTTTTTACCTAGTTAAAAAAAATTAGTTTAGTTTAGGAAGTGTCAAGCAGCTGATATATGAATTGTCTGAAGGTTGAAATTGTTATCCAAAGGTTAAAACAGTAGAACAGTATTAATTTTTCTTTGAGCTGGCATAATGAGTTGATGAGTTGACCTTTAATTGGCCTATGTAGAATAGAAGAAATAAATATAATAAATTTCATAGTATGACCTTAACAGAAAAATAAAATATGAATGTTTACCATTGCCACAGTATTGGTTGTAGGCTTTTCTTTGTCATTCTTAGACAAATTTTTGTGACTGTATGTTTCATTCATTTTGTTGGCATTATTGAATGCCTTCAAGATACAGACTTCTTTCGTCTGCAGTGTGTACTTGTATGTAACACCACCTGGATGACACAATTATCAATAGATTGTAGGGTTAAGGAATATATTTGATCACTAAATATTTTCTAAATATGTCTAAATTAGTCCTCCAAAAACATTTTAAGAATGCAACAGAAAACAAATACTGTATTTTAGTGTTTTAGTAAAATAAGGGAGGTAAGATATTTGTTTTATTTACTTTTAAGAACGTATACACATTAAGGAGTCTGCAGTTTTCTTATCTGCCAGCAATCTGGTTTTGTCTGTAATGTGCAATGAATTTTTTTCTGGATTTCATCCTGTGTTTGGCATGAAACTGTATTCCTTGCAAGAATATTAGGAATAATATTCCATTTTCCCCAAAGAGACCCAGTATATAAGAGGGTTTTTTTAAGACACAAAGAATAGGTTAAGCTCTCTGTACTATATTCAGTGGCTTTATGTAAGTGGTTGACAAATTTGAGTTCAGCTAAGATTTTACCAGTTACTGTACAGCTGTTACATGAAAGTAAATGGCCTCCTATATGATTTCATGTGTTGATATTAATGGTGTGGCGTAACAGAGCCAGTGTTTTTCAGTCACTTCTACATAGCCATCTTGAATATATAGGAGCAAATCTAGAAATGGTATCCAAACAGAGACACCTAATTGGGTAAGCTTTCCCAGTTTAGTCGTCTCCAAGTATTATAAAAATCCATTATTTGAATAATTTTATGCTGATCATTTTTCTCCTGAAGCATCCATATAATAAAACATGCCGTTGATCATGGACTGTCCCCCAGAATTAGTATGGCACTAAGCTCACAGTTAATTATCTTAAGACTGAAGACAGTATCAAACAGTGTCAAAGAGTGCTATCAACAAGGCGTCTTGAGAGCTGTCAGTTTGTCAAATGACATGCAAAGATACATGATGAAAGGAGATCTAAATCATGAAAGCCATCAAGTTTTGGAGGTGATGGAATTTGCTACTAATGTGTCAGATAAAAACAAGACCAAACCCCAAAATAGTTATGGCACAGAAGGCATTAAGAATTCACTCAAGAATAGCCTTGAGCAGCGTGTGACTGACAAAGCTCTAAACTGTTGACAGCACATAGCTTTATGAGAAATGAAAAAAAATGTAGGTATCATTATAGTTATTTACCCTACAGTAAAGCCTATTTGCTAGAGATTTAGGGAGCAAGTCTTCTGGTATTTGTGTGGCATCCTGGTAAATGTTAGGTTTGTAAACAAATGAAATTCAAACTAGAATCAGCAAAGTAACTAACATACATACCACTGAGCAAGTAGCATTTTAATTATTACTTTTTTTATTTTTAACATACTTCCTTTGCCTAACAAATAGCATTTTAAAATCAGCATTGAACAAATACTCTCTTGTAATGCCTACTCCTCATTGAGCCTATGAGATATAAACATAATAATAAATGAAGCTTATTGAATTATTATTTTATCCTGACTGTACCATCATCTCTGTCGTGGTTAGCATTCAATGGCAAATCATACCTACCAAGAAGCCCTAGAATAGTCACACTCTGTTGAATTAGAAGTGTGCTTTCTAAAATATAACTATGTGTGATAGGATGTATAGAGAATAGATAAAGCTAAATATAAAGTGATTGTATGGTATAGCTGCAATTATGCAGAATACTTTGAGCAAAGTAGAAATCAGAAATGGACAGTTTCTATATATAAACAAATATATACATATTTATTTAAGATCCCCTCAATTATTCTAAGGTATAGCTAAACTTTCAAATCATAAGCAGAATAAAATTTTGTTCCTGTTTGACTTAAGTTTTGTCATTGTTAACTGAAAAAAAAAATACTGTATTGTATATTGGTATAGTTATTTCCTATACTTGGTTAGTTGATAGATGAAGCTTCAGAAATTCCAAATTTCTGAAATTCTATCAAATGTCATTTTATTTTTTGTTTTATCAAGATAATCTAATCTGCCACAAATCTTTTTTGAGTATTTAATGCAATTAGACTTAACATTTTGGTTTCAATTTGAGATCTCTTAATTAATTTCTGAGTGCATCTTAATTTCTTCTTCCAACTTTATTTACATTTTTTAATTAAGATTTTTTTCATTGAAAATTTGGAACATTGTTTAAAATTTACTTTTTATATCTAGAATAAACGTGCCATAGTTTAAGTACGTAACCTCTTATGAACTCCCAAAGTCCATTACAGGTATGCGAAACAAGAACACATTTATTTCCTTCTCATTTTCAGTACCTATAGAGATAATATTAGAAAACATGAAATTTCTCAGGAAGATACGTATTTCTGAAAGAAATGGGTATAATGTGTTCATTGGTGTATGTGCAGAATTAATTTGTGAAAAAGAAGACCTTGAAACAGAATAGTTAGGTTACTTCGTAATTTGCTTTAATATTCTTAGTTTGACATTTTTAAGCCATCATTAAATTTCACAGTTTCAACCAAGCTACAAACATTACCTAAATTTTCAGTGTTTAGTTTGCCTCTTTTTCACATCCTCTGTGTTTTCATGTCTAAATTATCTTATTTCCTAGACTCTCTTGAGCCTGAGGGATCCATTACAGTTTCAATGGGTATTGACTTTTGTGATTCTACTCAGACTGCCAGTTTCCAGTTGTGGTAAGTTCAATTGTTCTTCTATTTTTTATATAACCTGTAAAGGATAGCAGGTCAAAAACTAAGCTTTCAACAGCTTTTGTGTGTGTGTGAAAGACAAAACATTTAAACAAATATGTTTTGCTTTGATAATGTTTAGACTGCCTTGGAATAGTTGTACAAATTGTGTGCAGTATGTGTATTTTTAGCATTCATTACACACCTAGCCATTACAACCTGCCATATGTGATTGAAATCCATGGTTTGTTGGTTAAAGAAAGAAGCTACTACTAAGTAATTTTTAGCTTATCACTCCAGTTTTAGAAAATTTATGAGAAAATTCATGAGGAAAATCCAGGAGAAATTAAAAACATTAATAATATTATTAAATAGCTCAGAGAAGATATCTTTTGAGATATACATACATGTTATCTTGAGATTCTTAAGTGGAATATTATTGATGCCATCAGTACCTAAAACTCACACTTTTTTTTTTCCTTTTTACATCGATTTACAAACTGCTTTGATAAAAGTCAAAAGAGAACGTTTATGCAGTTGGCAAAAGTTTCATAGCTGAATGCTATTCAGAAGAGCTTTTTTAGGATTGGATTTTGTTGTTAATGTTTTTCTACAATGCTTTATACATTTCTCGTGAAATTCAGAGGCTATTAGCAAATTAGTACAAAGCTGTATTCATGCATCATTGAGAATTATCTTTGAATTCTTTTCTTTTTCTGATATAAGGCCCAATTGGCTATTTTGAGTTGAAGTTTCTTTGTTTTTATTCTAAAAAGAATTGAGACATTTTATCTACATTTTAGCTAGCTTAGAACAGAATTTGTTATGATTTAAAAGTCTTGAAGTTTTAGAAATAGACATTTTAAAATAAATGTATAGATTAAACATAGTGAACTTTTCATTTTCATATACCTTTTCAGTTTACCAGTAATTCTGGCCTAATGTTATACCTTTTATTGCCGAGAACCTGCAATGATAAATATAAGCAATGTAGCATAACACATTGATTTTATGCAGATCATCACCTTTATGTTTTGGGAGGTCTGCTATATTAGTGATATATAAAAACTGATTACTTTTCCCAACATTGCCTAGTAATTGTTTATTATTTTTCTATTAGACAAACAACACAGATCAATATTACTGAACAACAGGCTATGAGTAACATCACTCTAAATAGATTTGCCTCTAACACCAGAGGTATATTCATTTTAATGATTTGGACAATGTGAACCCAATGACAAAGCTCATGTGCCAAGTTAGACCAAAATTAAGAACCAAAAAAGATTCCTTTTTCTTATCAATTTATATAAAGAACCTTTTGATTCCTATGTAATTGATTTTTTTTTCCAAATTTTAATTACAAAGATTTCCTTTATAGTCTCTTGAACAGGATTTGCATTTTGTCTTTCATAATTAACTAAGTCCCTTTAAGGTTGGATATATATGCAGGTAGTATTTGATTTTTGTCTTATGCCAAGGAGTGTATGTGAATAATATTTTTCTAAATTTCTTTCAAACTAACTTTAGGAAAATAATTCATGTATTTCACATAGAAAATGTCCTTGGCTATTAAAAGCATTTACATTAGTATGTTTTGCTGTTATAAAGACATAAATTATTTATTTTAGATTTTGTTAAGCACAACAGCATGCTAGATCAAAAATTTTGTGTGTGTGTTCCAAAAAGAGCACTTTGTCTTGCATCAAATGTAATTGATCCTGAAGCAGTATAATCACAATTACTCACTTTCTTAATTGGCCTGCCCAAAATCAGAAAATGGAAACCGATCGACAGTGTTTAAATCAATAGCTTCATAGTAGTGCTTGTGGGGGTAGGGAGATAGTGGTAATGGGTAGATCAATTGGTCTTAGATGCCAATCACTGACTGTGCCTTTTGCATAGTAAATAGCACTTTTTGCTTAGTGATGTGCTGTATTAGTCTTGGTAGTTCAATAAAAAGAAAACAAGAAACAAGAATGGCTGATATTGAATTTTTTCCTTGAAATACATTATACAAATCGATACATAAAATTATGGGTAATAACAGCATATTTGATAAGGAGCCTTCAGAAATGCTGAGAACATGGACCAAAAGCCTGTCAGATACTCTTTTATTTGTTAGAATAAAAAGAATGAGAGTAAAATGATCCTGCTTTAGCTTCTGGATTAATTCTATATCATTATAATTGTATCTATGGATAAATAGACATAGACAGAACTGTTATATTAGGCTATGTAGTTATGTGCATATTTGATAAGCATCTTTGCCTCTTTTTTGCTTTGGATTTTAAATGGTCATCAAATTAAGTTCTTGATTAAATTTATTGAAATCAAATATGTGCGCAATATACATAAATGTATCTGTCTAAAAGTTAGTGCAGTACATAAACAGATCCTCATCCCCCCCAGGCATGCATGCATTAACCGGTATGGGAAGTCACACAGCTCAGTGCTAGTTAGAGAACTGAGCACATGTTTTTGTCCAAAGATCCATTAAAAAGAAAATACATTCTTTAATAGTGAATGAACACTAAAAATATAAGAACGAATGCCATTAGCTGACCAGAAATTGTGAGGCGTTATTGACAGAAAACAAACAGGAGCAGATAAACAATAACAGAGAAAATAAAAATCACAGGGTAAAACACTCGTGGGAGAAAACTGCCATAATGGTAAGAACCAATCTGGCAGAACATCAAGCACAAAGTGAGTAGGGGTCTTAAGACAGTCATCAGGGAATTAACTCCTTCCAGCCCCTTAGTTCCCCAGTCTTACCCCTGACAGCAGGCAACATACACATTTAATTTGAGACTTAAGAATAAAACTGTAAAGAGAATGAGCCACTTGCCTGGGAAAGACGTTTTGGTGTGGATGTGGGGACCTACAAAAACAGAGCAGGGTTTGAGTTTGTGTGAAGGAAGCAAGGATGGTCAGAGACGAGATGAAATATAGTTTTATCCAAGAGAGTATCCAAAATATTCTCAGATCCTCACCACTAGGGTAAAGCCAGTGTTACGTTTGCTGGTGGGAAGGAAAGGCCATTTCCTGCCTGCCTGCCTCCAACATCATGTCCACATAACCAGTTAGTATCTCGTCCACTTATAAAAAATAAAACTTTAGTCAGCCCACCCAGGGGAGAGGAGACCCATAGTAATGATAGTTGCTAACTCAGTAGGTGAATAATGGAATGGACACAGCTGAATACTGATTGAGCGTTCTGGAAGAAAGGGTCAAGGAAATCAACTAGAATACAAAGCAAAAAGGCAGAGACAGAAAATAAGGAAAGTTAGAAGGATCAGTTCATCTCATAGGAGCTCTGGCAGGAAAGAAAAGACAATGAAGGGAAGAAATAATTTAGAAAATAAATTATAGAGGAACATTTTCTGCTGGATGTGGTGGCTTACATCCATAATCCTAGCACGTTGGGAGGCCAAAGCAGGAGAATTGTTTGAGCCCAGGAGTTTCAAGACCAGCCTGGATAACATAGCAAGACCTTGTCTCTACCAAAAATCAAAAAGGGTTAGCCAGGTATGGTGGCACACACTTGTCATCCTAGCCACTTGGGAGACTGAAGTGGGAGGATCACTGGAACCCAGGAGTTCAAGGCTCCAGTGAGCTATGATCGCACCACTACACTCCAGCCTAGGCAACAGAGTGTATCCCTGCCCGTAATGAATGAATGAATGAACATGTGCCCCAACAAAAGAAACACACAAGCCTTCAGATTAAGAGGGCCAAACAGGGTGAATGTGAAAAACTATGAAAAAGACCACATCCTGGTGAATTTTTGATAAGGGGAAGAATATCCTATTATCTTCCAAAGCAGAGAAAAAAGCAGCTTACCTAAGAATGGACAAGAAAGAGAATGGAATCAAATTTCACATCAGTCACATCAGTACTCTTATCAGTTCTGGAAGCCAGAAGGTAAAGGAAATGACCTTTAAAATTTTGAAGATACCAAATAGTCGTTTTTCAGCGAAGGATTCTATCAATCAGTTTACCAACTGCACATCCTTTCTGAGAGGATTACTCAAAGATATACTGTAATAGAATATTTTCTTAAATCTGAGACAGAACCAGGCATGGTGATGCATGCCTGTAGTCCCAGCTACTCAGGAGGCTGAGGCGGGAGGATAGCTTGAGCCCAGGAATTAGAGGCTACAGTGCGTGATGATTGCACCTGTGAATAGCCGCTGCTTTCCAGCTTGGGTAACATAGTGAGACCTTATCTCAAAAAAAAAAAAAATCTGAGACAGAGAAAAACATAGAATTAATAAAACAGTAGTGAGCAAAGAATTCTACCTATGAAATTTATCAACGTATAAAAATAATTGTTGACATAATGTGAAAAATAAATATTAACAATAAATTGGAACCAAAATCCAAACAGAGACAAGTGCAAAGAGGAGTGATGGTATACTAGGGTTCTTGTTATGTTTGAGAAGAGAATTGATTGATGGCAAAAATAATTTTAAATATGGTTTAAAATATTAAAGATAACCACTAAAATAATAGAAATGTGATGTATTATAACTTCTAAACAGCTAAAGGTAGGAAGAAAGGGAGTAATTAAAACCTGATCAGGGCTGCATGTGGTGGCTTATACCTGTCATCCCAGCTCTTTGGAAGGCCAAGGTGGGAGGATCCCTCAAGGCCAGGAGTTCAAGACCAGTCTGGCCAGCATAGCAAGAACTTGTCTCTATTCAAAAAAAAAATAATAATTTAAAATAAATGTTTAAAACTTGGTCAGTTTACCCAAGAGGAAGAGGGAAAAGCATGGCAAATATAAAACAAAAAAAGATGGCTACAGAGGCCATGCACACCGCACATACTAGTTTTCACAATTCACGTCAGAGAATTAAATCCTACTTTTATTAAACAGGTAAAAAACAAAATTTAACATATGCTATTTATGAGAAACCTCCCTAAGAGAGAATGGCCAGAAAAGCTGAGATTAGACAGATGAAGTGTGTGTGTGTGTGTGTGTGTGTGTGTGTGTGCGCGTGTGTGTGTGTATGCATTTATCAGATAGATGTGCTAAAACCAGAAAAATTAAGAAGTATTTTAGGTAAAAAGTAATAAATATTTTGTGTTCATTGTAATCCTCCAAGAAAATACAATTGTTACAAACCATTAAACCATGCACTTTTGTAATTTATAAAGCAGAAAATAATACAAATACTAGGAGAAATTGTCAAAGCCATAATCATGGTATATTTTAACATGCACATCAGAAATGGATAAATCAGAGAGTAAGGATAAATAGGTATAGATACATACAGGTTTAATGATTTAATTAAGAAGCTTGATCTAAGATATATATGTTTACATAGAATTCCTTGTTTCCTGTGTAAAGAAAATACTCATTTTTTAAAAGCACATATAGGATGTACAAAAAAAAAAGGAAAACTATGGGATAATATGATTAAAGAAAAAAGACAACTAAGAAAGATTAGAGAGGAGAAAGATGACAAAGCACAGAGATCTTTTAAGTTACAAAATAATACTATACAGTTCTACACCAGTAAATTGGAGTAGTTAGGTGAAATTAATTGTTTCCTAGAAAAATATAAATTAGGAATAAAAACGATTAAATTGTATCAGAACCTTAAAAAAGAGAATTTTTCTAGAACGAAAGAAAAGGAAATCATGCCATGTCATTCTGTAAGTCTAGCATCACTCTGATTTTAAAGCCCAAAAGGATAACCTATGAAGATGGACATCAGTTGTAGTTATAAATTCAAATGACTTCTGGCCCGTACAGGTTATCCATAGTCACATGAAATATCAGAAACAATCTCTTTCAAGTCAGAAAAGCAAAACAAGTATGTCTGCTCGCCACACTATATTCCACATTATAATGGAAGTTCCAGCCAATACAGAAAGGCAAGTAAACGCCATTTGCAGTATAAATCCTGGAAAAGAAGAGACAAAATTATAATTTTTTTTTTTTTTTGAGACGGAGTCTCGCTCTGTTGCCCAGGCAATCTCGGCTCACTGCAACCTCCGCCTCCTGGGTTCAAGGGATTCTCCTGCCTCAGCCTCCCGAGTAGCTAGGACTACAGGCACACGCCACCATGCCCGACTAATTGTAGTATTTTCAGTAGAGACAGGGTTTCACCATATTGGCCAGGCTAGTCTCAAACTCCTGACCTTGTGATCTGCCCACCTCAGCCTCCCAAAGTGCTGTAATCCCATTACAGGCATGAGCCACAGCGCCCAGCCAAAATTATAATTTTTATTCAACATAATTTTTTTTTTTTTTTTTTTGAGACGGAGTCTTACTCTGTTGCCAGGCTGGAATGCAGTGGTGCGATCTCGGCTCACTGCAACCTCCGCCTCCCGGGTTCAAGCGACTCTCCTTCCTTAGCTTCCCGAGTAGCTGGGATTACAGGCACGCACCACCAGGCCCAGCTAATGTTTGTATATTTAGTAGAGATGGGGTTTCACCATGTTGGCCAGGCTGGTCTTGAACTCCTGACCTCAGGTGATCCGCCCACCTCGGCCTCCCAAAGTGCTGGGATTACAGGCCTGAGCCACTGTACCTGGCCTATTCAACATAATTATTAACCCATAAAGTTGGAATCAACAGAAAATCTATTATTTAAACTAATGAGTTTAGAAAGGTGGTACAAATACTTATGTAGAGAGAAAAAAACCTGGAACTTTCCTAAAGGGCATAAAGGAAGATATAATTAAATATAAAGAAATATAAGCAAAATAAAAAAATAAATATACTGTGTTTTTCAGTGGGAGACAGTATTGCACCTCAAATGAATCTTCAAATTCAATGGGATTCTAGGCTAAATGCCAGTCGACTTTTTCAAGAAACTTGACAAACTTCTAAAATTCAGCTGGAAAATAAAATGCACAAGAAAAGTCAACATTTTTAGTGAAAAAAGTCTTTCTCTATAATAATTTAAAAATATTCCTTAAAGCCACAAGAATATTTTTATTCTGTATAATTGCTATTGGCACAAGAACCAATGAAACCAGAGAATTTAGAAATGTAGAAATTTTGTATGTCATAAAGGTGACATTTCAAATCCGTGGGGAAAGAATGGACCATTCAGTAAATGGTGTAAAATAAAGGAAAAAATAAATGGAAAAAATAAAGGTAGCTTCCTCCCACAAATTATACCAAAACAAGTTCCACGTGAATTTATTATTTAATTATAAAAAACTATAAAGTATTTAAATATAGATAAATATTTTCATACTCTGAGGACAAAAGTCTTAAGCAAGACACAGTACTCAGAAAGATATAAAAGAAAATAACTAACAGGTTCTTCTATTAAAAATTTAAAACTTCTGTACAAGTAAAGAAAAAGTAGACACCATAAACAAGATATGAGAAAGCAGTGCAGCTTATTTGGCAGAAAAAAGTTTAAAAACCAGGACATGCAACTCTCACAATCAATGAAAAAGGAATCCAGTAGAAAGGTAAGGAAAAGCCTAAGAATAGGCAATTTACAAGAAAATAAATGCAAGTGGCCAACTTGCATTTGAAAAAGATGTTCAACATCACTAATATTTAGGGAAATAAAAATTAAAACATTTCACCCATCAGATAGGCAAAGTTTTAGAATAACTTTTGTATCTGGTATTGACCAGGAAGGCAGAGAAAAACATGTCCTCTTGTATGCTGTTTGTGGGACCTTAAATTGGCAATATCTGTAAAATATCCATACTTTTCAACTCAGCAATTTCACTTTTAGGGTATCAAGCCTAGAGAAGTATTTGTGCTTGTACGGAAATAGATCTAGCCAAGTATAAGCATTGTTTATAATGGAGAAAAATTGGAAATGATAATCAGTGGGGGAATAATGAAATAATGATATATCCCTATTACATATGTAGGTTTTGAGTACCTCCTGTGCATTATTTCATTTTATTTCCTTTAATAGTTAAAACTAGCCTGCAAGGTAAATGTCACTCATTCATAGATGAGAAACTTGAGTCTCAGAATAGGCTGCTCGCCCGTTTCTCTTACCTACAAACTTTACCAGTTTGGATCCTATAAAGGAATCCGTGAACTGAGGTTACATGTACTACAAGAATATATGCTACAGTTAAATGTGTACCAAGTAGAATCTTGCCTTACATTAAATTTTATACCATCTGGTCTTATGTAGCTAGGCTATTTAAAGCTACCCTAATAATAGTGCTTCATTGATCTGGTGACTGTTAATTCTGATAAATTTACATCTATCATCAGTCATTTTCACATTCCCTATCCATGTTGAGGCAGTTATGTGTAGAAATGGAGATAATCTGTCTCTCCCCTGTTTAATCAAAGGGATTGTGAAGAAAAAAGGAAAAGAAAAGCTACATGGAGAAAGAAATAAATCAAAAAGAAGGCAAAATGGTAGAAAAGGAGATGCGTATAAACTGGAGGACATCCTAGAACACTCATGTAAATGAAAGTAAATTTTCCCCCCAATAAAGAGGAAATGTTCCATCTTAGTTCTATTATAAGCCACACCTTGCTTACAAGATGAGACTGGCTTACAAAGTGAGTTATGTACTGGTTATATTGGATTTTGTATTTGGTTGTGTGTAACAGAAACCCAACTGCAGTGGCATGACCAAATAAGGATTTATTATCCTCCTAGAACAAGAACTGCAGGGGTTGGCTGTTCAGAGCTGGTGCAGTAGCTTCCCAGTGTCTTCAGGACAGTAAGGTCTTCCACCTTTTTGTTTCATGTGCTAATTTTGTTAGCAAATGCTGGTCAACTTCGTGATCACAAGATGGCTGCTCCACCTCCAGGCTTCCATCTGCATTCCAGACGGAAAAAAGGAAAGAAATGACATGGAGAAAGGGGCCAGGTTTATGTCAGAAAAGCAAAACTTTCTCAGAAATCCCTACCGAAGTTCTGTTTATAATTCATTGGTCATAACTGGGTCACTTGATCACTCTTAGCTACAAGAGAGGCCAAAAAATATGTTTCAGCTGGGCTCTCTAACGCCTTGCTTGTTGCTAGGAGGGACATTTCAGGATCGCTTTCCCCACCCCCTGCAAACAGCTAGACATTCATAGATGCCTTAGAAGGCAGATCTCCTGCCTCTTCTCTCTCTGAACACCCCACCCTTCTCCCTTGGCATCATTGCTGTCAAGCCACTTTTAATCGAGGAGTGTTGGGAAGAAGAGTTTCTATTAAAAAGAATAAACAAGTAATTCAAAAGTGTTGTACGTAATAATGTAACTCAGTGGTCCCCTAACTTTTGAAATTGTTTACCTCTATTAGTAAAAATATTTTGAGTATGTACTCTGTAGAAGTTTATTTGTAATTATATATGTGTATGTATATGTATGTATATGTGTATATTTCTCACTGTGCTGACATGTATTTTTACTAAAACATACAAAAATAGAGGCCAGGCACAGTGGCTCATGCCTATAATCCCACAACTTTGGGAGGCCAAGGCAGGAGGATCACTTGAGCCCAGGAGTTCAAGATCAGCCTGGGCAACATAGTAAGACTCTGTCTTTACAAAAAAAAAAAAAAAGGCCAGGCACAATGACTCACGCCTGTAATCCCAGCACTTTAGGAGGCCAAGGCGGGTAGATTGCTTGAGGTCAGGAGTTCGAGACTAGCCTGGCCAACATGGTGAAACCCCGTCTCTACTAAAATACAAAAATTAGCCAGGTAAGGTGGCAGACACCTGTAATCCCAGCTACTAGGGAGGCTGAGGCAGGAGAATTGCTTGAACCCAAGAGGTGGAGGTTGCAGTGAGCTGAGATTGCAGAACTGCACTCCAGCCTGGGCGACAGAGTGAGACTCTGTCTCAAAAAAAAAAAAAAAAACATTAAATTAGCTAGGCATGGTGGCATGTGCCTATAGTCCCAGCTATTTGGGAGGCTGAGACAGGAGCATCACTTGAGCCCAGGAGGTCGAGGCTGCAATGAGCTGTCATCACACCACTGCACTCCAGCCTGGGTGACAGAGCTGAGACCCTGTCTCCCAGAAAAACAGAACCTTAAAAGGAATGAGAAAAAATAAATATAATTAGTAGGGTTTTTGCCTATACCTCATTGGATTGTCTTGTGCCTCTGACTTTGGAGAACTTTGTATACAGTGACTTGAAGCTGAAATTTTAAATCTTATACTGAGTTCATTTGCAATATATGTATTCCATGTATGTACACATACATCTTCTTCTAGTCCTTCACCAGTGTTTACATATTTCTCTTAATGTGACTGAGTCTTCCCCTCCATCAGGTTTGGTCTCATTCTTCGAGTAGCCTACCCTCAATCCTTTCTCTCTTAAGCACTCCTTTTCGGCTGTTTCCAAAGAAGTATCCTACTCCTTTCTAGGGCTAACCCACTCACCTAGTTCTTGTGCTCTTCATCCCAACCTCTTTTACCTCTCCTAAGACCTTGCTCTACCAGTTATTTCTTTGTTTCTTCTTCCTTACTGGCTCTTTCCCCTCAGCCTCTAAACATGCTCAGGTTTCTTTAGGTGTTATTCCTTTGCTTCTTCATTCTCAGGAAGCTTCTGCTTTCTGTTCCTTCTTCCATTGCCAGTCTTCCCTTCACCCTTCAACTCACTGCATTGTGTAGTCTTCCTGCAATCTGAATGGCCTTGCTAAGATTAACAGTTATACTTCTTTTTATCCCTCATCTTATTCTGCCTCCCTGCAATATTTGGCACACGTCTTTTTTCCTGACCACTCTTCCTCCAGTCTCTTCTGCAAGTTGCTCTTCTTTTTTTACTTAAATACAGGCCTTCCCCAGATTTGCACTTTCTCCTTTTTGTGGTATCCTCTTTTCCTATATGATTTTTATCTACTCATAAGGCTTCAGCTCTTCCCTACACCATTTACACCATTCTTACTGCTTCCAGACTCTTACGTACTGCCCTGTCCTCTCTCCTGATTCCCTTTCTTTTTTCTTTTCTTTCTTTTCTTGATGGGGTCTCACTCTATCACCTAGGCTGGAGTGCAGTAGTGTGATCATAGTTCACTGTAGTCTCAAACTCCTGGGCTTAAGCAATCCTCCCAGCACACCCTCCCAAGCAGCTAGGACAATAAGCACCTGTCACTATGCCCAGCTAGTCTCTCTCCAGATTCTTGATTTGTATTTCCAATTATCTGCTGAATATCTCTTCCTGGGTAACTCAGTACTCAAAATATAATGTGGCTAAAGCCAAATCTTTTTCTTTAAGTCCCTAAACTCCTTCAGCACATTGTCATTCACCCAGTTGTTCACATTAGAAGGTGTGAAGTTTCTTCCCTCCATTCATCACCAGGTGTGTCCCTTCTATTCTAGAATATCCATAAAATATTCCATCTTCCCCTTGCCCAGTGCTACCCACCCTGGGGAAGCTGTATATTATAGTGGAATAAATGTGGACTTTGAAGTTAGATCCACCTGGGTTCAAATCCCAGTGCTGTCAATTACTAGCTGTGTGACCTTGGGCATATTGTTCAACTTCTTTTCAGTTTTCTTATCAGTAATTTTGAAATAGCAGAAGCTATCTCTTAAGATCCTTTTTAGGCTTTATTAAAGTAAAAAACACACAGTAAATGCTTTAAAAAATCAAAACCCTGCCTAGGCTATTAATTTAGACTCCTAACTGATGTACCTGCCTTTAGTTTCTCCCTTACTCCACCTTACATACTGCCACTGGAGTTTCTAAAACATGAATGGGACCATTTACCTTCCTATGCCAAAAATCTCTAGTAGTTTCCCATTGCTTCAAGAAACACTGAAACACCTTTGTCTTAGTTATATGAGTAAAGTAACCATATGCTTTATCACACATATCAGAACACTTTAGAGAGTGAAAGGAGGCACCAGCTGGACAGGATTCCACAACAACAGCCATAAACTGAGACTATTCCTGGGAGGACTGGGATGAATGGTCATACTATATATGATACTCTGCAATGTTCCCCCAGCCTCTTCTGTTGACATATTAGGCTGCTCATCATTCCCAAAGTGCAGGCCTAGAATGCCCTCTTTCTCCTCTTGGAAGTAAACTTAGTCTTCACTCCTGCAGAATGCTTTCCACATATCTAAGGTAGTGCCTGCCATTCCATTATAAGTGCAATTTCTTTCCCTCCCGCTAGACTTGTGAGCTTCAAGGGCCAATCTCACTTGGCTTTAAATCCCCAGATATTCACACACTACATAGGATCAAGTTTGTATTCAATAAGTGCTTATTGAATTGATAAATAAATTGGATTTATTGGTTTGCCTTCAACAGTCCACCTATGGAAAAAAATAAGGCCACTTACAAGAATACAATACATAATAGCATAAAATAAAAGTGGATTTTATGTTCTTTTTTTATATTATGTCATTTGTCTCTACCCAAACATGAATAAATTCAAGTGTTTCTTAACCTAATGTTTAGTATTTCTTATCCACAATCCCTGTTTCTCTAGCTACCATCTCACAGGCTATGGGATCCAGTTCTAACATGAAGGTAGAAGTCCCTCTATGGGACTTCCTGAAAGTTTTTGCTTTTGTAATAAAAAGGAACAGATTTGGTTGACATAGTTACTCAACACTCTGTCGTCACCACCCTTCCTTCAATGGAATGTAAACTGGTACCTGGAGATACAGCAGCCATGTGGCAACAATGAGGATGAAAGCCAACATAGTAAGGATGGCAGAGGGAAAGCTAGAGGAATCTGGGCCTCTAAAGGGTTTTTTAAGCCCCTGAATGAGCCTGTGACTGGTAACTCTAAGACTTCTTGTACTATAAATGATCAATGCCTTTTTCTCAAAAAACTGTTAATTGGATTTTCTGCTTATTTGCCGCCAAACACACTACTGTCATTTAGGATACACTCATCAACCTACCGCTAAACATCTTAACTTTAAAAAAATTTTTAGACAATTTTAGTAATTTTTATTGATCATAATATCATGAGACATAGGTAAATGCACTTATTGTTTTTCTATCTGATATTAGAACAAACAAGATTGGCTTTCTTAAATTCTTCATGTCCTGTCATTTGAAGTAATAACTTTTACCACGTTGGTCAATAATGTCAATAAATAGCACTACTAGCAAATAAGGGCTTTTTTTTTTTTTTTTTTAGGAAAGCAAGTTTGCAGATGAGATATTACTTTATTAGCACCTATCTAAACACAATATGGTCACTCTATTTTCTTCTTTATTTAAAACTAGTATTTTTAAAACGAGATCTTAACTGTTTCAGACTAAAGCATTTCGTCTTCTATACTTTAAGATGTATGCAAACTAGAGATAAAATATTACTTCTCTATAAACTGCATGAAGTGTTTCTCTTGGTGGTAGTGGTTATATACAATTACTGCAATTTTTTAAAGTTCTTTTTCAAATGGGATAATTTACTATACCTATGTAGTTTTGTTTTTTAAAAAATCTTGATTGAGATAACAGATGTATTTTTCTGCAAGTAATGTTGTTTGGGAAAATGTTTAAACCTTTTTAGCTGTGATGCTTAAACCAAAAAGGTCTTATTCTGTATATGCTAGCATAGGCTTTCATTGCATTGATTTAACTACTTAGTATTAAGAATGTTTATTTATGAAGCATTTAGTCAGCTTTGATTGTTTTTCTTCAGTACCAAGGATGATTGCTTCAGTGTTAATATTCAACCACCTGTTGGAGAACTGCTTTTACCTGTGGCCATGTCAGAGAAGGATTTTAAGAAAGAGCAAGGTGAGAGATGTCCACAACTTACTAGAAATTTACATACCAAATAATATGTGCTCATTCCTGTACAGTCTCTCAAATAAATTTTCATATGTACATAGCCATTAACAGATATTAGTGCACAATCTTCCAGTTTTTGTTAATGCTTTGTACTTACAACCTTAAAAACAGATGTTTGTCTATATTCCTGGCATACTTGAAAATTGATTAATATATCTTTAAATGATGCATTAATTCTTAATCACCTTTTCAATGCTGAGAGTTGTTGCTTGTCAACCTGATGATATACTAATGGGTTTTGTATTATTCAAAGTGCCAGGAGTTGGGGACTTTACCGATGTCCTACCACTATAATTGTTATGTTTGTGTATTTTTTCACTATAGAACTGTTTTTTTATGTCTTACTAATGTATTTGTCCCTGCACACATTAGACTACCTTATCCTTCAAAATAAACTCCTAATTATGGCATTAAAATACTTCTAGTTTCTTTTGACCTAATTCTATATTAAAGAAATGCTGTGTTGTCAGAACCTATTAGAACTGAAATGTTTTTAAAATAAGTACTTAAAAAGAAAATATTTTCAGCAAAATGCAAGTATTAATATCTGTAGTTCGCCCAGAGTCAAACATACCTTCTAATAAAAACGAGGTGGTTTTTTTCGTGTGTGAATAAGGGGAGATAACTGTCTGATTTTATGTGTTTAATTAACGATAACGTTTATAAAATTAAGGCATATTTAAATGCTATAGTCAGCAGTTTTTACAACTTTATGTGAATCTAAGCCATTTTTTCCTGTGGAGGGTGTTATCAAAGATCCCTTCATTTTGAGGTAGTAAATCATACCCATCAAACTTCCAGAACGTTCTAGGCACACACAAATACCTACACCTAAGAAGAGGGGCATGCTTCCTGGCACTCTGCTATTGTGCTGAAGATACTGTTTTTACTCTAAGCCTTTGCAATTCACAACGTCAAAAAGAAAATCTCATACAAGGCCATCAATTAGTAGTAATATTTTTGCTGGACATTGTTTAAGCGATAAAAAAGAACGATGAAATCTTTCTTTGGATTTGCATTTCTTGGAAAGTTGATTATTGCTATAGAGGAAAATTATCTTTATGATTTTATTTTTCTCTTGACAAATTGAATTGATTCTTATATTTGCTATTCTTACCCTTTGCTGGCTAAAGCCTGCCTCTCTGCTTTACATCTGCTCAGCAAACCAAGGTGAGTGGCACACGGTGACTGAATAAGGCTTTGGCACATTTATTGTTAAGGGGATATTCTTTTTTTGAAAAGTGCAGCTAAAGTATATCTGAAGCAGCAGATTATTATATACCCTTTCACTCCCTCAGCTTTTGGTTAGAATACTTAATATTTCGATCAAATTTTTTGTGCTCTGCTGTGACTGAGGGATTTTTCGCTGACTAGCCATACAGAACCATAAGTGCACGAGAGAGGTGCACTTGGAGAATAGCTGTGGTCCTCTGTGGAGCTGTTGCCAAAATTCCTTTTTCTTCTGCCATTTTACTTCTATGGTTGTTGATTATTTGTCTGAATAAATCTGGCAGCTGTTTGCTATGTTTAATAGTGCAGAAAGGCTACTCTGAATAAAGCTATTTGAAAATTTGTTTATATGAAGTATTTGTAAATCCTTGCAAGTCTCTTGGCATTTCTGTATCATTCTTTCTGTCTTCCTGAATTCATTCTTTGATGTGGAACTTGATGCTGGCAAATTTAGCACAGGTTTAAAGAGTCTTTTCAATAGCATCTTTTTAGTTATAGATTTCAGCAGGTTTGGTAATAGAGGTCTCAATCCTCAACTTTACACATGTATTTGTTATACTGCTCTAGTAAGAGCTTAGCTTATTTCCACAAAAGATACCTAGAAATCTCTCACTAACGGAAAAGCCTAAATCAGAATAAAAATCCGTTTCCTCAGATTTTATCAATGCAAAATTCTGGAAGGTAAAATGCAAGTAAATTTAAGGGGTGTGTGTGTGTGTGTGTGTGTGTGTGTGTGTGTGTGTGTGTGTGTTACACCAGCTTTAACCGATTTTTCTACCTTGAATAAAGTGGATTTACATAATTAATATCTTATTTCATATGACACATTTTAAAACTCAAGAAGTACGTTAAATGTGTTAATTAAATTTAACTGAAAAAATTATAAATGAGGAACATGGGGAATATGGTTCTATTTTTATTCTAAAGATATACATAACTGAAAAGTGTACAGTATTAAATAAAAGTGGTTCTAACAGAGTATTACATTTTAGATTAATATTTTTTAAAACGAAAGTTTTATTTCTAATATGCAACATGATCTATCACTTTTTCTCAGTTGTTGTGTTTAGGGTTTCATGGCTAAACATTTTTTATATATATATCATAAGATTGGTAGTCAAAGTGGTAAATGAAAGATTAGATTATTCTACGTATTGACGGTTATGTATATAAGCCTCCATCAGAAGCATGATTTATTCATTGCCATGAGTTTCAAGCATTGCAGAATTAGTTAATGATCTAGCTGTGAGATGCTTTCAATAAGAAAATAATATGGGATCTATTTTTTACTTAAAAATATTTAATTTGGTTTCTTCACGCAGTTTTAATTTCAAGAGGCCTAAGCCGAGTACATATTCTGAGATACCTCCTCTTATTCATTTTCTTCTTGTGAATTAAATTGCAAATGTAAAACTTAGAATTTTTTTTGAATTTTTATTCATTTTCTTCTTGTGAATTAAATTACAAATCTAAAACTTAGAAATTTTTCTGAATTTTATTTTTTTATGTTATTTGGTTTGCCTTTTAGCAGTTAATTACAGCTGATTAGCCTAAAGTAAGTGCTATCTACTGCCTTCACCAAAATTTAGATAGATTCTAATAAAGCCACAAATTATTTAGCCTCACAGTTTTAAAATATTTTCCCAGTGATTTTACCTTTATTATATATGAACAGGCTCTACAGTGTTTTAAAGTATTATTTTTTAGGAGAAACTTTTAATGAAACCTTTGCTTATTTTTCTTTGCTGTTAATTTGAGAATACCTGATATATTTTCATTTAGAAAAATCTCTGGTTTAAGAAACCTAAAATGTTTACTTAATTTTATTATGATTTATGCATCCATCTTATGAGTTCCTAGCTAGCAAGATGCTAATTCTTTAAATGGTCAGACATTTACTATTTTCTGGCCCTTAACTACCATAAGCAATCATATTTGATGCCCCTTAATTAGAGCACCTTTTTTTCTTTCCAGGTTCTTTTTCCACCTCAGCAATCGAGACAATACATTTGCTTACCATGCTGCTCTGCTAAGTGTTCTTTTGCATGTAAATTAATCTTGATTCAGTTTACACTGTCATGCTGAGTGGTACAAATTGCCTATAACAATAAAACAGCATGAGTTAAAAATAAAGGGGGGTGGGAAGGCAGATTGAATGTGTGCCTTACTTGATAGGATGTTACTTTGCTTTATGCCAATACATTAGCTGACGATAATGAATCTTCTGTTCTGAAAAGCATGGTTTAGTTGATTTTTTTAATTTTACTTCAATGGAGCAGTACCTTGTCTTTTATAGAACAAGTTAGACAAACCATTAATGACAAGAGTGTTAAGGTTAAATATGAAGCAATGCATTCACTTCTCTGAGTGCTATCCATCTTTCCATTTACAGGAGCTTGACAAAAGTACTGGCTTTGTACAACATTTCCTTTAATTACATGCTGCGGGAAACAGGCTTTTAACATAAACATAGTTGCATTCATTTATTCAGCAGTTGCTCTTCAATAGAGCTTAATGGAGAAGGTTTAAATCCTAAATGAGTACACACATCTCTCAGCAGTGTTATGTCAGCCACTGTGCTTTACTTAAAAGCAGTGTTTGACTGTTTGTATAGTTTTTAAAGCTTTTGCCTAATATTGAAGTTAAACGGTCTAAGACAGAACATAGTGTTCCCAGAGTTTGAAAGTGGTTAGTAAAAAATGCTTGTTGTTAGAAGCTAGATAGTTCTATTTTCTAACTGACTGCAAAAGTCTTTTCACAATGTTAGGCTTTAGTGTTTTCATACTGTTAATCGTAGGGATTCTTTTAAAGTTTAGGTTTCATTTGCAATAAATAACTAAATTAAATATATATGCCTGAAGGTGCAGGGTCTTTTGAAAACATGAAATCAGATTTTTACTATTTTCATCAATTTTGTAAACTACTGTGCACATATCAAATATCTCAAAGAGTTATTGGTTCTAATAGATACCATTAGATGTCTATGACTTATATCACAGATCCAAATAGATGGCATTTGTTGTAATTAATTTGTTTTTTAACCCGGGCACTAAATTTCAGTATTTGTTCCAAGTGTTTGGTATGTTGTTGAATTTGTTCACTGAACATTTTTACAGGAGGTCTGGATATTAATGGCATGTCTTGCATTAACTGTGTATGGTTTTTTTCATGCTTTTGCTTAACTTAATTTCTTTCCTAAATATTATTTGAAATGTCTCTGGGATTTAAGAGTTTTCATTCTCATTTTTTCCTTCATTTTCAAAGTTTTTGCTTCAGGAGTTTCAATTAGTGTTTTTGTCAGCAAAACACTTTCCATTCACTAGACAAGTACTTTTATCTCTAAGTATAGCCTAAATACTTGTGCATTTTCAGTGACTTCCAGTCACTGTTGAGATAACTTCGATCTGTCATACTGAGGCCATTTACCAGGTATTGCTGCTAGTTATACTGGAATTACTTTGATGTGTTCTCAAGCAGCATTTGGCAATGAGAGATCTTTGGATGAACAGAAAAAAATAGCAATAGAAAAATATAGGAAATACATTTATATATTATTAAGAAGTAAAAGCTTACTAGTTTACATAAACCCCAGATTGAGTATACTTTAAAGAGACTGAAATTGATATTTCATATTTGTGGTTCTGTTTTTATCCTATCATACTTAAAATTAGATTTATTGAGTGATTTTTTACTGAATTTTTACACATTTTCCTATACAATGAGGATTTTAAAAAAACTTCTAAACGATTGCATTTTGTTTTAGTTTTATAATTATCTTGTAAATTACATCCTAAAGTGGGTTTCTTTTGTTGAAAAAAAGTTAAAATTTTGGCCATGAGCTTAAAATTCGGTAAATGTAATTTTCAGAAAGAAATTAATAAAAGGGAGCCTTCTTTTGCTTTTACAGGAATGCTAACAGGAATGAATGAAACTTCTGCTGCAATCATTGCTGCACCACAGAATTTCACTCCCTCTGTGATCTTTCAGAAGGTTGTAAATGTAGCCAACGTAGGTGCAGTCCCTTCTGGCCAGGATAATATACACAGGTAGGTTCACTAACACAAGACGTGGAGGTGGAGATGACTTGAATATGTATAAATATATAATTTTAAATTCATTGTTTTCTTTGGAAATAATAACCCCTAAACATATATATATATATATATATATATATATATATACGCACACTCCCTTTCTTTTCTGATGGTATAGTTGTTGATTGCTTTGCATTAAGGCTGTCTTTCCCATCTCAGAGGATCCTTATCATACTGGCATGGTCTTTCCTGAAAGATATACAGAGCATATTCACATTTTATAATAGCTTGGTAATTTATAAAGTTACCCTTTATGAGATGGTTGAGAGTTTATCTTATTTCACCAGATTCAGTAGATGTCCAGGAAGAACTATTCTATAAAGCAGTATAGTTGGACTTTTTTAATTGAAAGGGAGGACATTTGGGTACTACATACAGATTTCCTTTTGATAGCCATCCCCTAAGACTGCTTCCAGTAAATAAGGAGCTGCTAGATGACCAACATGGGGGTAAATACAGCTTCTGTTTCTTAGACCAGTAATATTTTCTATCACCAAGTATCTGAAATATGAGATCCAAGTTATTTGTCCCGAAAGGCAGCAGAAAATGTGATTAATGTTTGCCCTCTTGTATTTTTATGAATGCCAGTGGCTTTAAATGAATGTAAAGATAAAAATAATTATCTCTTATCCATTTGGTGATTGCACAGTCCTCTGTGAGCTTAAGGGAATTCGTTGCAAACCATATCATGGCAGGCATACTTCTGCCATTAAAAATATCTACACACTATATATTTAGTGTGCCCTTTCTTATATAATTATCAATCATAGAAAACAAATTTAGCATCAAAGGGAAGGCCTGCAGACCTTAAAAAACATTTTTCTTAGTTAACGCAGGAGCAAGAGAGGCCCCATATGAAAAATGCTACAGGTGATTTGGGTTTTAGATCTAACTCTGCCACTAATGGGCTTGGTAATCTTGGGGAACTTATAACTTCTTATGTGCTTTACATTCCTCATGTGTTTGGAAATGGGTGGCAGGAAAAAAAAGTGAGGGAGGATTGAAATGAAATTCTGTGATAGCTATGAAAGAACATTAGATTTGACTTCAGAAGAGCTGACCTGCCATTACTGTATCCGTAGTTGTCTAACTTCACTGTACTAATCACGGCAGAATAAAAACTGCATGTACTAGTTGAAAAATAGATTTCCCTTGTAGTGTTTTTTTTTTTTTAAGTTGCTCAAGAGGTCTCATGCTTTCATTTCTTTTTTTTTTTTTTTCCTTTTTTTTTTTTTTTTGAGACAGTCTTACTCTGTAGCCCAGGCTGGAGCGCAGTGGCGCGATCTCGGCTCACTGCAAGCTCCGCCTCCCGGGTTCATGCCATTCTGCTGCCTCAGCCTCCCGAGTAGCTGGGAGTACAGGCGCCCGCCACCACGCCCAGCTAATTTTTTGTATTTTTAGTAGAGACGGTTTCACCGTGTTAGTCAGGATGGTCTCGATCACCTGACCTCATGATCCACCCATCTCGGCCTCCCAAAGTGCTGGGATTACAGGCGTGAGCCACCGCGTCCGGTCGCTTTCATTTCTTAGTTTATAACAAGCTCTATCTATCTCACGTAGGATGGTGATAAAATAAGAAAATGGATGTAAGGTCATGATACAGACCACCACAAAAATACAAGTTATTTATCAGTTAATGTTGTTCAATAGGGAAAAGAGTAAACAAAAGCCTTTTCAGTGAAAATAAATATTTTGATTTTGAGTTTTCCTGTTTCAATTTTATTCTGCTTTAAATACTTCTTTTCACTTTCCTAGGTAATTTTCTTTAACAGAAACTGTTTTTATTTATGGGTCCTTGGAATTATTGAATTTACTAAAACATCAAAATGCTGTATTATCAAGTATAACTTCTTCAGTATGAAATTTTACCTGAAACACCTAGTATCCAGCAATACTGCAGTCTTGTTTTAATATAGAGTAGCCACTGTTTATGCTGGAACATCTAGTTTAGTTTTGTTTTGTGTATAGGTTGTTTTGGGTTTCTTTTTTTTTAACTTTTCTGAAAGCAATGGCAGCTGTCTAGATTTTTGTTTCTGAGAAGAAAAAATGTCAAGGCTGGGCAAGGTGGCTTACATCTGTCATCCCAGTACTTTGGGAGGCTGAAGTGGGTAGATCTCTTGAGCCCAGGAGTTCAAGACCAGCCTGGGCAACATAGGGAGACCCTGTCTCTACAAAAAATATAAAATTAAGTCTGGCATGGTGGCACATGCCTGTGGTCCCAGTTACTTGGGAAGCTAAGGTAGGAGGATTGCCTGAGCCCATAGAGGTCAAGGCTGTAGTGAGCTGTGATCACACCATTGCACTCCAGCCTGGGTGACAGAGTGAGACCCTGTCTCAAAAAAAGAGGAAAGAAAGAAGAAAAGTGAAGTTACAAAGCCACATAAAAAGAAAGCTATCTTCCTATTGGGAGATAGACTTAGAGGGACCCTTAGCACAGTTGTATAATTCTTATTAAAGATAGTTTGCCAGTAACTTGTCTTGCTGGTTTGGAATGTAATACCTGTAATACCTGCTCAAATGATTTAAATTAAAATTACAATCAATTCTCAATTGTCCATGCTAATGCAGAGGAGACACACAACTAAGAACCATTTATATTTGACTTTGGAGTGCAGAGATTGAACCCAAAACTTAATGTTCGTGGTCCTCATACTCATCCACAATGTCTTGAGGCTTTTCTGTTCTACCCGTATCATCAGTGGCCTGATGTCTGGCTCTGTAACCTGGGGGAGGGCCCAAGTTACTACAGAGTCAAAAGTCAATAAAATACCTGTAGATACTTAAGAATAGCCTGTGCTGTCTTAACTTGCTTCTCAAGTCCCACCATACTGAATTGAAAAATATTTCATATTTGCTTTTATAGCTAAAGTATGGCTGTAATAATGTTCTAAATTTTAGAAAGCTTCCAGGTAACAAACACCTAAAGTTATTTGTATTTTTTATACAGATATTGACATAAATTATTATCCTGTGTATGTAACACTTTTTCTCATTCTTTTTGCTAATAGCAATTAAAACCAAAATAAACAATTGTTAATAAAACTGTACTTTTGTACGGTTTTTTTTTTTGCTTTTCTTAATTTCATTTAAAATGAAGTAGCAATTAGTGTTTACATTATAATAATGTAAATTAACTGTTTACCACTTTATTGAAATAAATGTTTTTAACTATAGTGTTTCATATTATATTACCCTACCCTATGGAATTAATACATTTCTTTATCTAAGTTTATGTATTATTCAATTGCTAATGATAAAATTGAAATCCCTATGAGATTTTGAATGATTCCCTTATTCTTTTGTGATAGTTATGTTTTTGAGTTGATAAAGAGTAGAACCAAAGCCACTCTAATATTTATTAATGGTAATCAGTTTAGGATTATTTTTAAAAACACCAAGTATGAAAAGCATTTTTACTACTAGTATTTTAAGAGATTAAAATTTTCAATATGATAAGTTACTCTTGGCTGGCTTATGTTCTATTTAATTTTTCAGGATCTTTTCTTTCTGAGAGGACTTTTAACAAGAATTAGTGTATTCGTTCTAACCCTTTAATGAATAGAGTTTCCATTGCCTAATTTTGGAATACTTTATTTCTACTACTCTTCAAATTTTATACATTTTTACATTAAATGCCAGGTAAAGAAATACTTAGTGTAAGAATTATCTAAGGAAAAGTGAACCTTTATTAATGTGGAGAAGTATGTAATGGTATAAAGTACAAATTTTAATTGAACACTTAATAGAAAATCATTCCTAACACAGCAACAGAAAATGGCCGTCATTAAGAAAAGCCAATTAAAGGCGCACAGGTTTTATGAAATTCACTTCAAAACCCAGAAACATTTTTTATTTCGTTAACACTTTTAAAGATCAATTGAAAAAGCAGCTCTACTGTTAGATTATATGATTTTTAGTTGTAATTTTCTAAATGAGTGATAGGATCAGAGCCAAACAGTATACTATTGAGAGACTCAACTTTATCTTCATTTCTGTCATACTTACTTGAAAAACCTGCTCTTTGAGAACAAAATCATCTTATTGAGATATACAGAGTGGCCGGGCATGGTGGCTCACGCCCGTAATCCCAGCACTTTGGGAGGCCAAGGCAGGCAGATCACTTGAGGTCAGGAGTTCAAGACCAGCCTGGCCAACATGGTGAAACCCCATCTCTACTAAATATACAAAAAAAATTAGCCAGGCTTGGTGGCAGGCGCCTGTAATCCCAGCTACTCGGGAGGCTGAGACAGGAGAATTGCTTGAACCCAGGAGGGAGAGGTTGCAGTGAGCCAAGATGGCACTACTGCACTCCATCCTGGGCAACAGAGGGAGACTCCATCTCAAAAAAAAAAAAAAAAAAAAAGAGATGCAGAATTATGGTCATTGTGTCAATCTGCTGTTTTCCAAATTACGGTTAACGCATGATAAGGAGTATTACAAAAATGAGAAGTTCCATCATCATCAAAAAGCATTTATTAAATATGTAGTTGAATATCTTCATTTCCTGTGTAAGATATTCAAATTTATTTTAATGAGATATACTATACATTGTGAAGGTCTTAATGTGTATTACTTAAGACAATACTAGTAAACTAATACATAAATAAAGTGTATCCCAAGGGCAAAATAGACAGCATTAAACCAGTATATGAATGGACTGCAAAGGCGAAAAGGGCAAGACCTCATGTGTTCGAAGGTAGGAGATTAGAGGCGTTAGCTGTGGGGATCCCGGGTTCATTCAGGGCCAGGAAAACTTTCATGTGATTCTCTGTGAAATATCCAGGAAGGGTTTAGGAAGGAGGTTTGTGTTCAACGTCGTGGAAATTGAGGTGCCTTGCTTTTATTACATTGCATGTCCTCTGATAACAGCACTAAGGAGTAAGTGCAGTGGCCAAAAAGCAGAAAACAAAAAACCTGTAGCTCCGAAATCGCTAAGGTTTTTCTGTACAAAAAAATCATGTGTGAGTTTGTGTAAAACTCAGATTTCTGGAACCCACCCCAAAAACTCAGCTTCAGTAAATCTGAGACAGAGCCCAGGAATCTCTATTTTAGGCAGCACTCCAAGTTGTTAGAAGGCAAATGTTCCAAAGTCCACAGTTTGAGGCTGCCTGGAATTATCAAGCTGTAATGCCACATGACACATTTCAAAATATTTTTTCCTATGTTTATATGTTTTATTTTTTACCGATTAGTCAGTAAGGGATGCCAGTAGATGAGATGTTTGGTTTAATTTTTCTTACACATATCCCAGAGTGCTCCAGCAAGATAGTGTATTGTCCATTACGGGAGTACATTAGAGCGGTGTCTATAAAACAGTCTTAGACCATAACTGTGTATGTTTTTCAGCAGTCTCAGCCATCTCACATTTTCACCCATAGTCAGAAATCCTGACATTTGTATACAATAATATTGTTGAAAAAGTTGTCACACTTACCTACTCATTTTGCCTTTTCATGAACCACAAATTAACCCTCTGAGGAGAAAATGTGATATTTGATTGAAGACAGAACACCCTGTTTCTGCCATGATTCGATTTTAGTTCTTATCTTATTCGGTAAGATTCTGGAGCAACTTTCATTATTAACTTGTATTCGCTACTGATATTCCTTCCCCCCCGCCCCCGTATATCTTAATTAGTAATTTGGATTTTGTTTATCCTGTCACTTTTTAAATTTGCAAGCTTTTACCATATGCAACTTGTGGATAATTACAATCCTAGTCGAATAAATGTTGTTTTACTGTTGTCACTAGGTCCTTAACTATTAGGAAAGTCTGGTGCTGTGAGTGAAACAGTGTATCCATTGGCAACCAAGTAGTCAACTTTTTAATTTATCAACACACATAAAGACAGTTAATTTCAGGTTTAAAATAAAGTCTTATTATTTAATTCAAGTACAGGTAAATAACAACTTGTTTCATTTCTTTTTTTTTTTTTCTTTTAAGACAGAGTCTCACTCTGTTGCCCAGGCTAGAGTGCAGTGGCACAGTTATAGCTCACTGCAACCTTGAACTGGGATCAGGAAATCGTCCTGTCTCAGCCTCCTGAGTAGCTAGGACTGCAAGTGCATGCCACCATGCCCAGCTAATTTTTTTTTTTTTTTTTTTTTTTTTGTAGAGACAGGGTATCCCTATGTTGCCCAGGCTGGTCTTGAGCTCCTGGGCTCAAGCAGTCCTCCCGCTTTGGTTTCCCAAAGTGTTGGGATTACAAGCATGCGCCACCGTGCCTGGCCAACTTGTTCCATTTCTAGGGCTTAAACTCACCCAGTTAATCACCGTTATTACATACCTTTTTGAAGGTTGTTAATAGGGGAAATACTGGTACACATTATTTTTAGTATCCTAAAAAGATCTATAACGTGTAACTCCTTCACTTAGTGTTTTTTTGGAGACCTTTGTGACAGATTTTGCTAGTGCTAGGGTTGCAAACACAAATGGCAAAGACACTTCTTGATGGGGTCTCTAATATTTCCCTTTCTCTGTTCTTAGGTTTATTAACTTTTGAGTTACTGTTTTTGTTTGTTAGTTGTTTTCTTCTCTGTTGGTAACTATATGGGATTTAAATTCTGGGTAATTTTGGAGAATTTGTAATTCTCCAAAGAATTTTTACTTTTCAAATAACATTGGACGTCTTGTTGACCTAATTTTATAAGCCCTGATACTACTGTCAACCTTCTTCATTGTATAAACAGAAACAAAATTTTGTATAAACAGTTTAAAGTATAAAACTATCAGGCTCAGGTCTTCTCTACAATATGACAAATTTTGAGTCTCAAACAGGACTGAAGATTTGTAGAACCTCTTTAGTAATCAAAACAGTTCTTTCTCAGGTTGGTGGCTGTCCACTAGAGGACAGCACTGCTTTTTTATCTGACTGCTTTGAACTCTGCAGGCCCTGAGCATCAGTTCATTGACAAACAAATGCGGACCTCAGTTAATTTTCACACAGAAAGCATATTTGGATATTTCAGAAGTAACCAAACTGCACAGCCGATTTTTACTTTAAAACATTCTCTATTTAAGTTTTATTTAAGTTCACCATTTAATGTCCTCTAATGCAACAATTTTACTAATGGGAATCTATAACTTTCACGTAAAAATGAAAGACAGGTATTCTTGATGCTTTTCCTTCTGGGTTGACAATTTTGTAAGGAATCAAAGAGAATGGGGTAAGAATGTATTTGTTTTACTATTAGTTTTCTCTTGTTAACCGCATCTCACCCCACCCCCACCAGACAAACCAGAAATGCTCTGAAATAACTGGGATGTTTTATGTCTTCTTTAAGCAAGGGCACTTAGATTTTTTAGCTTTCCTGTATAAAGAAAGAGAATGCATCATTGGCCTGATAGTGTGAGGAATAATTTTTTTATACCATCTCTGAAGATTAGAGTAGAAACTAGAGAGTGCTAAATTATGGTGGTTGTTTATTTTCTATTTTAACTTTTCTCATTTGAACGTTAGAGGAAAATACTACAATATTGTTAGGTGATTTTTTAAATAATTGGGAAAAATACATTGCTTTGTGTAAATTCTCTAAAACTAAATCACGTGTAAATGCTTTTTTTGTCCTTCACTATTAATTCAATAGTGTAATGGTTTAACTTTAAAATGCAATTTTATAGTCAACAAAATAGAATTTTTTACAACTTACAAATTCTCTGCCTGTTTAAAATGTTCTACTATATTAACTCAAGGTAATAAAGATTTATAATTTTAAATCCTTTGGCAAATAGCGCTCCAAATCACTATGCTTTGGTATTGATGTTTAGGAGGCTTATTCCAACCAGTATTTCTTACATATAATGATCGTGCGACTTCATTACACATTTGTCAACTTTGGACTAATTATTTTTATACAGCTAGGGCAGGGCACTGCATCTTGTGATCGTCTTTCTTACTAATAGGATTCTGTCTGCTTCAGCAGGCAGTAATTGAAGGCTTCATGTACAGAGTACAAAAAAAAAAAGTTTTAGCCTGAGTGGGTCATTGTCACAGCTTCTGGTAACCAGTAGAACAGAAAGCACAAGAAAATTGAACTCAGAATAGAAAAATCAGAAACCAGGAAGACTATCCAAGAGAAGAAAAAGCATGTCTTAGAGCTGTTGCATTAAGTATAGCAAATCTGATTCTGTGTAAAAAATGTTATGTTTGTGACTACCCTGGAGACTGACACAGCCTCTCAGATAAATACTTTTAAATTCATGTTGTACTGTTAATGTTATTTGTTAGAACAATTGAATTATAGGATTTCTTTTCCTTCTAACAAAGAACACATATGATTTATAGCCAGTTTGTTACAAATCTTAAAAAGTATAGTTTAAGTGCATGGAGAATAAATCTGTGTATTATAGATATTAGATTTTTTTCAAATTTGTTGTTGCTATTTGGTCTGTTTTTATAATTCTGACTATAGTTAAGACAAAGTAACTTTATAAGAAGAGTGAAACTTTTTTTTATTTAGCTTTGACAACCAGCTTATTCTGTCTTTTTCGTAAATCTTAAGAATTCTTATAGGCTTCAAAGATTAAATGTCAATTGCTGGAGATAATAGACAAAGAGACATTTAATAAGATGAAATACAGATATAGCCAAACAGTTTTACCTTCTCAGTTGGTGATTACAAACAGCAAGTGGCTGGTGGTAGAATGAAATGAAAAATATCTAGATGGTATCCTTTTAATAACATGGAGCCCGTCATACACAGGCAATACATCTTTAACTGTCATCCCACTTATTTGTTCTCATTTGTGGTGTTACTGCTTTTCGAGGTTGATTGGTCTCCCCGTAGTCCCTCCCTGTGTTACAGCTCCATTCAAAAAGGCTTTGTATTTTTCATTGCTGGTGTCTCTTTAGGGAGAGGAGAGTAGGGGATATTTAAAATGTTTTAAATCTTTAAAGGCAGAAATGTAAAATATGATGAGGAATCAAGTCCGCACGCTTTGAATTACACATTACTACGAAGTCAAGTAAACAATTTTTGAAGAGAGGACTCTTCCTTCTTAATGTTTTTGGAACAATAATAGATTATGTGTATGTTAGGTAAATAGGAAAAACTTTATCTGTTGACTGATAAAAACAAATTATTAAGGGTGCATTTTTGTATATATGAAAATAATTTGTGTGACCTGGAATCAGAATGCTTAGGCTCAGATTTCTGCTCAACCAGAAATTTGGTGTGTGACCCTGAGGAAGTTCTTCAACTTCTCTGGGCCTCGCTTCCCTCATCTATAAAGTGACCTGCCTCATAGGATTAAATGAAATAATTCCAGTGAAGCACTTAGAACCCACTGCCAGAACATAGTAAGTGCTTAACAAATGATAGCTGCTATCATCATTATGGTGATCAAAAATTTCTCATGCCTTTTGAAAAAATTTTGTCACAGTGTGATCTTAGCTCAAGGCCAAGTACAGAGGTTCTGATGTCAGCCATTAAGTTTAGTATATAAATATCTGACCCACACTGACTTTATAATCAATGTTTCTGACATCCCAAAGCTAGCTATTTATTACTTATGAATTAGTACTCTTTCCATAACAATTTTTCGCATGTATGTTGAAGCATAGCCTGTGCAGGAGTTAAATGATGAATAAATCTGGGGTGGTGGTTTTTGCCTTCCGAGGGCCAAAACAAACCAATTTTGATCATGCTGTGTTCCAATTAAATATATCCTTTCTGAACTGTGAAATGAGAATGTCAGAACATCTGATCTTCTAGTCTTCTGCTTTAAAACATTGCTTCCACCATTTGTGCCCACTAGAACATAGAGACCTAGTTAATAAAGGCAGTAGCTTTTACACCAGCTAGCAGATTCTGTTGCTAGGATGATTTGCTTAGCGTGTTTCCATTGCAGTGCAAGCAAATGCCTCTTTTCTTTCATACCCCTATTCTTTATAGTACTGAGACTTTTGTGGCAATAGGATTTCAAAAATACGTCCAAGATACTACTTCTAATCTCTGTCAATATACTGACACCAAAATTGACATTTGTCTCTGCCAACTTTATATTAATTGTAACATTGACTCTAAGTTTTTTAATAGAAAAGAGATAAAATGTGCCTTGGGGCTGTGCAACCCTGAAATTCAAACAACAGTGCTTTGTGTTCCTATTCAGGCATAATCTCCTCTATGGTCCCAAGGCACAAGTGTTAAGTAAATAAAGGGACTAATAAGACTATTGTTTACATAATTATAACCCTTTCAGAAATAGGGACCTCTGTTGAAATATTTATTGAGTGAATTACACACGTGATGACCAAATCTGTGGGAAAAGTTGCATAAATGAATGGGAAAATAGAGCCACCTCATATCCTTTGGTGACGTGGTTTTACGGGAATATAAGCATTCTCCTATGAAGCAGAAGAGTCTGAAAAATTTAGACAAAAGGAATGCATAAACCTGTGAGGAGCCTTAGAAAAGAGAGATCATTTTAGGGCTGGTGATCTTTATGTTTCTCAAAGATGAAATTGAGATACCTAGTTCATAATCTCTCATGTGTACGTCTGAAAAGCAGATGGATGTGTGTGTTAAGAGGTTTATAAAAACCTCTTAACATTGGTACGATTTATATTCCTAAACTGGTTACTTACAATTGCTTCTCTCAGTAGGAATACTGCTCTGTCAGATTCCTTGGAAGTTTTCAGCATGCTTGTAGAGTGCACAAACAAATGACTAGGAAGATTTTCTAACATATTTTGTTGATAGCACATTAGCTAACATTTTAAAACACAACTTCAAAGTGTTTATAATATTTGAAATTTAGTAAAATTAGCATATCTGTTTTGGTTTGGATACATTATTCTAATTATTGTTGGAAAACCTAGTTCATTATTTTATTTGTCCAAAAATGGCTTGTTTGGTTTTAAAAAAATTAATGTGTTATGAGATCTTGATGTTATTTTTTTAAAAACCCAAAAAAGAAATTACTTTTCATTTAAAGAGAATCTGCTTCCTGCTTAAGTGGCTAATATTTTAATTAAGTCGGGAGTGAAGTTTTTCTGAGTGTCTCCTGATAAACTCCCTCTTTTATGTTGATGGTAATTAAACAGATCCCTGTGGACACCGTGGGCTCTGTGCAAGGCCCATGCTAATTGTCAGACATGAGACACTGACCAGTTGGTTTGCTCTTGAATAGTCCGCAGCGTGCTGTTAGTGCGGCAGTTTTATTTTTATGTATTGTGAGCTGTTGTCAGGGCTAACTGGGTGCCATTGTGGCTGAAGATGTTGCGCAAATTGAGGCAGATGGCTCAGATTCAGACACGTGTCATATAGAAAGGGGCAAGGGGATTGGCCCTGCAAAGTGGGGTCACAGCAGGTCACAGACCTGCTCTACACTTGTTAGTGTTTTCAAAAGCTCATGTGCAGCAACTTTGTTTTTCTCCAGTCATCCCTGCAATCAAACCCCCTCCCCCAAAAAGTGTGTGGAACATGCTCCATGTGGAAAATGGAGGCTTGGGAGGTTCCTGTCTTCTTCCTTCATGAGCCTGAGGCTCAACTGTGCATGCAGAATGAATTAGCAGGATTGACAGAAGTTCGTTATGCCTGCAACGGCTTTTCAGTCAATTGCAGTGCTTAAAAGGCTAGTTTTGCTTTTAATTCCATGTAATCAGTAGGTTCTTCATGTCTTGGAATTTAGAGTTAGAGCATTAGACCTCCAGTTTCCTCCGTTACACTCTAAAGCAAAAAGAAAGATCTAATGTTCTAAACATTTCAAAACAAAGAAAAAGGGAAGCGGGAGGTTGCACTTAGCTGTCACGTGATTTTGTTTCATGTCATCATTAACATTAGAGATTTAATTTGAATACTTTTACATGAGTGAATTCATTGAAACTTAGTAAGAATTTTATAATGTACATAAAATTATCTAACTTATTACATAATCATTTTCAGATATGAGGAGTTAAATTTTGAAGCTCTTTGAGAAAGGTACCTTTTCTTAACATGTTTTAAAAATAAAAGTACAATGGTTTATTTAAAATGTCCCTATGCATGGTGAAATGTTAAATACCAAGTGGATGAATGGTTCTCAAATATATTGTAATGGAGAATTATTCACATGCATCTATTGTTTAAACTAATAAGTAAAATAGACTTCCTTTTTCTGTTCTGTTTTAAATGTGCACTAAAATTACCTGCTTGTGGTTAGCATGGGCTGGACAGTTTATTGATTTTTCAGAAGAATGCTTGGCTTTGGGTTTTTGGCAATAGGGAGCCTGCAGCAAATTATTTCATTTGACAAAAAAGAGTTATTTTAATCCTATTTGAATGTATGGCATCTCCTTTACCCTCCCCATCTCATGATAAACGGTCTCTCTTTTTTCTCTTCCAGGTTTGCAGCTAAAACTGTGCACAGTGGGTCACTGATGCTAGTCACAGTGGAACTGAAGGAAGGCTGTACAGCCCAGCTTATCATAAACACTGAGAAAACTGTGATTGGCTCTGTTCTGCTGCGGGAACTGAAGCCTGTCCTGTCTCAGGGGTAACCTGCTTACATCTGGACTTTAGAATCTGGCACACAACAAAAGTGCCTGGCATCCACTACTGCTGCCTTTCATTTATAATAATAATAGCCCTTCCATCTGGCAGTGGGGGAAGAATACACTCTTGACATTCTTGTCTCCTGCTTTAGAATGCTAGTGTGTATCTATCGTGTATGCAATACTTTCCCCCTTTTTGCTTTGCTAACCAAACAGCATATATTTTACTGTCAGTTTTCTCAACTCTTGAATCCATGTGGCATTTTCTCTGTCCTACTGCTTCTTTTGGCCTCCTTGTCTTCCTTCTCTTTTTTGACAATGGCAGACATGAATGAGATATTTAAAGTTCATTGGAAATCATCTTCCCTACAGCAGTAAGCAAAAATTAGCAAAGAGATAGTCTAAATGGCCTCTCAGCTTGGTATGTGAAAATGGGATCACATACTTTTTAAATCCGAATACAAAAAACATGGTCTCTGCAAGATTTTGTTCTTTGAATTTCTTGATATTGTAGTTGATTATTGATAACTGTCATCATGAAATTATCTCTCAATAATAAGATAAATAAACTAGCATATGAATCATATTTGTCTTTGCATTTTTAATGAGAAACTATTAATAATCCTGAAGTTCATATGCTAAAGTTTTCTTATTTTAAAGCAAGTATTTTGAGTGTTACATTATGCAGAGAAGCAATGTGGTTTAGTTAGCGAAAGAAAAACCACTTCCAAACCAAGTACATTTTCTACTTATATTATAGTTTACTCCAAGGAAAAAAAATTGGTGTATTTAGTAACAAAAACAAAAATCTTCGTGTTGCAAAATAAACATCTCTTTCTAGGTAATTTTGATCTATTAGTAGATATCTGATTACGTGGCCTGCTGAATAAATTCTTTGAATCTCATTTTTCCTTATGCCCAACTTTGGAAACTAACTAGCATAAACTTATAGAAATGTTTAAAACTAGTTATATGATCAACATGTTAGCATCTTTCCCTAGAGTATTTATTTTATTTGCTACCTTAAGTTACTGTTTTTAAGGTTGTTCTATAATCAGAGAACTTTTCTAATACTTTCCTACCTTTTTAAAACCAGTTGAAATTTTACTTCCTTTTTGAAGCAAGGTAATGGACTTTCAGGTAGTATAAGCTACTCAGTTCTTTTTGTATAGAGCCACATACATAATGATTTTTAAAAAGTAAAAAGGAAGTGACTGTACATTGCTTGAAGCATTATAGGAAGGCTGAAAAGAAAAGAATGGAATTTTCTTGGAACATACATATTGAAAAGAACAAAACAGAGTAGAAAAATTATTTAAATTTTCAAGCTGGTGGGATGACAAACAAAATTGTTAAATTTTCCTGCTCCAGAAATATAGCCCTGACTCTCCGGGAAGAGAATGTACAGAAGTGCAATGTACAGAAGCCACGTGTACATTTTGTTCCAATTCTGTACTATGTGTACATTCTGTACCATTCTGTACCAATGTATGGAAGCCATGCATTCCACTTCCCTCTGGAGCCTGGGCACTGTGGTAACACACCAAAAAGCCCCTCTGTAATCGCAGGTCATTGGCATTTCCATATTAGCCTTATCGCTCAGAGCTTCATAACTTTGAATTTTAAGTCAATAACTTTTTGAAATGTTAGACAGAATTTGACAGGTTTAATACCTGTTTTCTGAGGAAGAAAAAAAAAATTATCCATGCTGTCTTCAGGCAGAGGGAAAGTGCATGTTGTGATTGAGAAAGGTCTTATTTTTCCTTAAATTAGGACGCTCATCTTTAAAAGATAGTTCACACATTTGTATTTTTTTAAATTAAGGAAATTTAATTAGGACTTTCCTTTTGACTAAGTTATTTTTGGCTGCTAACTTTTAAAATTATGTTAAATCAATAATATAATGTAGTATGCATCAGTGAACAGCATGTATCGATTGTAATGTGCGCTACCAGTTGAAACCGTTTTAACACTAGTAGCTTAGTATCATTAAAATGTTTTTCACGTAAAACAGAAAAATGGCCAAAGCCCCAAGTTAAAGGTTTGGTTTTTTTTCTTTTGTGGTGTGGTGATTCAGAGTTCCTTGCCTCATATTTCCTTTAACTTTATCATAATCCATGATTATCTTTAAATTGTTCCATTGAGTCGAGTTAGTCAATGTTGAATTCTTAATTCTAGCTATATTTTTTCATTTTAATGTTCACTTAATGGGACATTTTATGTACACCAATCTTGAAGAATGGCTCTCATAGTATATTTCAGACTACGCCTCATTTTTGATATCACAATACATTTGCTTTATTTATTATGAGAGTTTTTTAATTCTAAAGAGGCTGTAACAATGCATTTCTCAAATTAAAATACTGTATACTTGTCCTTCTTGATAACTATTTGCAAACATATGAATAACTTTATAGCTTACAAAAAGTTTGCCCTTATAACCTGTGTTCCTGTTGTTAAGAATTTAGATGTTAGACAAGATAAGAATCCAGACTGATGGAAGATTTCAAAAAAAGAAAAGTTGGACCAGCTAAAAGAGAACCTAAGATCTTTCCCCTGACTTGTTTCCTCTCTGTAGTCTCTCTGACCTTCTAGGGAACTTTGTTTAAAGGGAGAAAGAAATCCTGTTTTCACAAAATGAGAGGGAAAAAAAGAGCACTATGTTTGCCAGCTGTGGTGGCTCATTCCTGTAATCCCAGCACTTTGGGAGGCCGAAGTGGGAGGATCACTTGAGGACAGGAGTTCAAGACCAGCCTGGGCAACAGAGCAAGACCCTGTCTCTAAAGTAATTTAAAATCTAGCCAGGTGTGGTGGTGCACGCTTGTAATCCCAGCTGCTGGGGAGTCTGAGGCAGGAGGATAGCTTGAGCCCAGGAGTTGGAGGCCACAGTGAGCTGTGATCATGCCCATGCACTCCAGCCTGGGTGACAAAGTGAGACCCTGTCTCAAAAAAAACAAAAACAGAGCCTTTCTATTCCCTTTTTGCTGAAAGACTATATCTACTGTGAATGTGGAGAACTACAGTAAACCTCATCAGGGGTGTAGTAAAATATAAGTTATGCTCTGTACTTACTCAAGAAACATACAATCTAATTGGCAATAGACAAAGAAATGATCATGTGGACCTCCCTAAGTTAGTGAGCCCTGGTTTGCAGGTAAGTGTTGCTTACATCCTAATACAGGTTTGCCTCCGCCCCACCCGCACTTCCTTCAGGTGCCAAGTCCTGCAGCTTGGCAGCCCCAGAGGCCTGCTGGCCCCACCTTTTCACCTCCACGGCCTCCTTACACAGGTGACCGCACTGGACTGGCCGGCCATGGGGGACACACTTTTGTTCTTCCATCAGTTGGGGTCGATTAATTGAAAGACAATGACTTCTCGACTGTGCTTGTTTATCTTCTTAAGTCCTCTTCCCCGCCGGCCCCCATCCACCTGCTTTCTAACCTCAGGAAACATTTTCATGATCAATTCACTCTCTTCTATCCTACTTTGGTAACATGACTTTTTTTTTTTCCTGCCACTTTTCAGCTGAGTTGTGGAGTAGGCAGAATTTTATTATCTGACCTGGGAAGCTAACCACTATGTGATACTGTTTTCTGAGAAAAATATGTTAGATTCCACATGGTAACTTGACAAACAAACTTGAAACATAGCTGTTTGAAAGCTGAGATGGTTTGTGAGAAACATTGTGAGGCAGTGTGGCATGATTAATTGTCAAATAACACCAGTAAGTACCTTTGAGTTTAGGGGAAGAAGTGATTAGTGGGCTAGAGAGGTCTGAGAAGGTTCCACTGAGGCAATGAAGCTAGCTAGGTCTTAAAAGTGGGGTGGCATATAGAAGAGAAAACATAGTTTCTAGGCATGGGAGAAGGGCAAATATGTTATTCTCAGCTGAGGCTGCATCTTTTAAAATGTTTTGAAAATACCTTTGCACAGAAAGCAACACTGGCCACACCTAAGAAAGTGATGTTTCCCCTCCCCCTCCTTGCCCTCACTATCTCCTCTTTCTCCTGTCACACAGTCCCTCTCTCTCAAAGCCATTCCCCATGTCTCCACCTTAATGGCCTGTGGTAGTTTAGAGCAGGGGTCCCCAACCCCTGGGCCATGGACCACTACCATGGCCTGTTAGGAACCTGGCCCACAGCCAGAGGTAAGTGACAGGCAAGCTCTGCCTCCTTTGATACGAGCAGCGGCATTAGATTCTCATAGGAGCACAAACCCTACTGTGAACTGCACATGCGAGGGATCTAGGTTGCACACTCCTTATGAGAATCTAAATATAAATGTAATGCACTTGATTCATCCCAAAACCATCCCCTCCATCCCCATCCATGGAAAAATTGTCTTTCGTGAAACCAGTCCCTGGTGCCAGAAAGGTTAGGGACCACGGGTTTAGAGGAGAAATGAATGGTTGAGATATCATGGATGGGAAGAGCCTGCACTTGTAAATAGTGTAGAGGCAGAAAAAAAGGTTGGGAAAACCTTGAACTGATAGAGATCAGAAGAAGCAGGCATTGTTTATGTTACTCTTCTGCTTGAAGGCCAATTTTAGATATTTCCTTGGGGATTTTAGTTATTTCCTGTGCCTTTGCAGGTTCTAAAATGATTCTTTTCAGACTTAGAGTCAAAGTAGCTAAAGAATATTAAATTCTGGCTGGTTGCAGTGGCTCACACCTGTAATCCCAGCACTATGGGAGGCCGAGGTGGGCAGATCACAAGGTCAAGAGATCGAGACCATCTGGCAAACATGGTGAAACCCCATCTCTACTAGAAATACAAAAAATTAGCTGGATGTGGTGGTACGCACCTGTAGTCCCAGCTACTTGGGAAGCTGAGGCAGGAGGATTGCTTGAACCCGGAGGATCGCTTGAACCCAGAGGATCGCTTGAACCCAAGAGGCAGAGGTTTTAGTGAGCTGAGATTCCATGCCACTGCACCCCAGCCTGGCGACAGAGTGAGATTCTGTCTCAAAAAAAAATATATATATATATATATACATATATATATATACACATATATATATATACATATATATACACATATATATATATATACATATATATACATATATATATATATACATATATATACATATATATATACATATATATATATATACACACATATATATTATATATACATATATATATATGTATACACATAAAATTCTAGCCAGGCGTGGTGGCTCATGCCTGTAATCCCAGCACTTTGGGAGGCTGAGTGGGTGGATCACTTGAGGTCAGGAGTTTGAGACCAGCCTGGCCAACATGGTGAAACCCTGTCTCTACTAAAAATATAAAAATTAGCCAGGCATGGTGGCGGGCACCTGTAATCCCAGCTACTCGGGTGGCTGAGGCAGGAGAATTGCTTGAACCCGGGAGACAGAGGTTGCAATAAGTCGAGATTGTGCCACTGCACTCCAGCCTGGGTGACAGAGCAAGACTCTGTCTCAAAAAAAAAAAAAAGAATATTAAGTTCCATTACTATCTATTTACTGGTTCAGTGATTGTAAGCTGAGGTGATATTAAAATTTCTAATCTTCCCTTGTGTTTGTCTTTCTCTGGGGCCAGTTTTATGTACATAGTCACTTGTGCATATAATTCCTAGCTGATTCAGTAACTATGTACAACTGAAGACTGAACCCTCAGAAACTGACTTGAACCTGCCTTTAATAACAGTCTAAGACACGGATAACAGTCTAAGACATCTGCAATCTTGAGGGCCAGAGACACCAAAGATCCAGGTGTAACTCTAGAAACATCTTTATCCTGAGATCTAGAGATGTTTAGAAAACCTAACTGGTAGATAATTCTGCCAGTAGACTCAATCATGTCAGGCCTTGGATACTGCAGATGATGCGTGGGCACTTGAAGAGAGCAGGGAAACCTCACCTCCACCTTCCCCATTCACTGCCCTGGATAGGAAGGGAGGGAGAGTGGTTGCCAAGGAAAAAGTATCAGAACATAGTGGGGAAGAGATAAAGCAGATTAGCTTTCTCAAACAGTGCCCCACCAAGATTCCTGTTTCCCGCGCCCCCACCCTCCCCGCCACTCCAGAAGAGCGTTTTCTCACCCCATGTAAGAACCACGTTTTTTTTCTTTAGTGATGTGATGAATGAGAAGTTTTATTTCATGATAGGGTCAACCAACTCCATGGATGGTAAGGAATTGTTAAGACCGTGACCTATGAAAAGAAAACTTAAATTCTGCTTTTGCAAAGTAGTTAAGAAAGGTCGTATGAAGGTAGGGCCTTCAAGCTACATTTAAATGTCATTTCTAATGAGTTCATCTTTTGAATGCTTATTTCATTTTGTCAATAAACCATATATAAAATTAGGAATGGCAACCAAGGGTAAGATACGAACTCAAACATGCTGATAAGGGGGGCCTAATGTAGAAATTTGGGGGACACAAAAAGCCTTTCCAACTTAAGGTTTGATTTTTGAGTCTTAAAAAATGAAGCCAATGTGAAAGGGCCTCTTACTGGCATCACACAGAAATCCTCATCATCCAAGAGCCCTCTTCCTTGACCCCAAAGTCTTTGTTTTATTCAGGACTCATCAAAACCATAGGGCCTAAATAAAAATATTTTGTAAACAAAGTTATGGACAGCCCAGTTTTCTAATTGAAAGTCATTACGATTTCTGTGCTGTGGTGTAATTACCTTAAAAAATGTTATTTGATGATTAAGATTCTGGAGTGAATTGTGTTCTTTGGGCTCCTGCACTGTTCCTCCATCAGGGACTTGGTTTCAGTGGTGTGCAGCTGCTGGAGTTGATTTACAGTGCTGCGGCTGTGGCTGGTCATAAATAAATCCTCTTATATAGTTGTTATGAACACCTGTTAGATCATCTGTCAGCAAAGCGCTGTTCACATTTATCATGGTGCGGGAGTTATTTTACCTCAATCCATTTCCAACCGACTCGGCCTCCATCGCTGGATTACTATTACCACACCATAATCGCTTGCTCCCACTCCATGTTACAACTTGCAGATAAAAGATTTCACTACTTGGCCAAATTTCATAAATAAAGGAGCAGTTCAGTGCAGTAAAAGTTTATTTTTGTCATCATTTGTCACCCCATTATTCTATAAATCAAATGGAATAGCACTATTGCCAGCTCAGGCGTTGCTGTCAGCCTTAGGCATGGAAATGGTCCGTTTCTTCCTTTTAGATGAGATGACATGTCTTTCAGACTTAACTGGCTTATGGCTTTGTTTCACCTATTTTATTTTATTACCCCTTCGGAAAAATCCTTGGGGAGCAGAAAGACTTAAGCAGTGAAATGGAAACAGAAAACAGAGTCTAGCATGCTGCTTAGCAGAGTGATCTACGCTTCCCCCACGTTCAGTCATTAGAAACTTGACCACCGCCCTCACTCACACACTGCACCCTTGGCTGAAGATGCTTTTCATAAACTTCCAAGGGGGTTATAGTTTCTATTTTGGAAAGGCCATTACAGTGTAGAGTTACAGATAATGAAATACCTGATATGTATCCCCAGAGATCCTCTCGATTTGACAGGCTTTATGCAAAGAAAAGACTAACTGGTTTCTTTTCTAAAATGCATTTTAATGGAGCTGAGGTTTTGAATGGGAATGGTCACCCCCAGAGAGTGTCTTACCCTGGGAGGGAGGTTTGTTGGCTGTAGAGCTTTGGAGGAAGAGTCAAGATGTATTAGCAAGTTGCAAACTCTGTCTCAGGCGTAAGTCTGAGGAAGGCAATGTCCCTTGGTTAAAAGAAAGAGGACAGAAAAAGCTAAAGGGATGGGGTAATAGAAAAGCGTTTATAGTTGATATTATACTTCCGAGTTGGTTCTAATTCAAGTTACATTCTTCATAGTCATTATGTAGCTCATAAATTCAATAAAGTGTTTTACTGTTACTATAAAAATGACAGGAGGGGGGTTTTATGTTGTAAGTTTCGTTAGTTGCTCTTCCTGTTTTATATTGAAGTTCTCAGGCCATTATGTCATTAAACTCCTTGGAGTCTGAAGGGCTCAAGCCCTCCATTTCTTCCCTTTTGCACACTTGGCCAAGGCGAATGTTAGCCCAGGCCAGGTCAGGTCACTAGACACTTGGAGCCAACTGGCTGTGATGCCAGGGGACAGGGCTGTTTAAATCTATTATTTCATGAGAAGTGCCTTCAACCCATGCAGATGTAATCGTGAGGAGTGGAAAGGTCTGGGGTGGGAGGGAAGCTTTAGGCAGACTACTCTAAGAGTTCTAACAATTCACCCTAGAAAGAAACAGTCCTTTTGGTCAGGAGGCAGAGGAGGGCTTGCTGGATGGGGTCAGGAGGCAGAGGAGGGCTTGCTGCATAGGGTCAGGAGGCAGAGGAGGGCTTGCTGGATGGGGTGCAAGTAGCTTGAGGCCCTGTGGACCCAGGAACTCTTCTCTGCATCCCCAAGATTGGTCTTGGTCCTCGACTTTTTGCCAACTTCTTAACCTTCACATAGCTCTAGGTCCTTGATAAAGTTCATAGCAAAATTAGAGTTGGAATCTTATGAGAAAGGAAATACCACTTTCCTTTGGCTGTTTTCTTTGATTCTAGAAGAAGCAAAGGGCATTTCTGTCCCAGGAAACTTGGCTCTCTCCAGATGTTTGTTTTGAACAGAATATGCACACGGAAACAGCAACTACTAATTCTCTGGCCGGAGTGCATCAAGGCCTTAATCTAAAGCCTCCCATCCATCCAGCTGTCTGGCATTTGCTATTATAGGGCACCAACAGAGAAATGAGGCTGTGGCTTTATCACTGCACCCTGGGTGACAACTTGATTTTCTGCTTTCCCCGCAGGCAGCAGCAGCCCAACATGATGGGCCTGTTAATTTGTGCATTTCATGGTGTCTGTCAGGGGGGCTGAGAGAGGAGGGTTTCGGGGGAAGGGAATGGAGCATGTCCCAGCCGCGGAAGCACCTGTCTGCATTGACGGCACAGAGCACTTCTTATTAGCGTGCAGGTCTCTAAATGCAGCCCGGGATGACAGCCTGGCATCCCAGCACCCACACACTGTGACAGGCGCCGGCAGCCGGTCCCATTGTTTGCCCTTGATGAGCATGTCATTAATGGAAATAGAAGAAAGTGAGGGCCACATCAGTATTCAAATAGCCTCTATTCTCTCTGCCATTCACCCGGCTGGCTCAGCCTGCTGCAGATTTCCTTCTGCAGGCTCCTCTTAGACTTTTTTAAAAAGCAGATTTATTCCCATTGCATATAAATCCTTCCCATGTTGTTCCTGGTTTCTTCCAGTCCTGTGTTTACATCCACCGCTTTAGACTGGATTTAGGTACATCAAAGCAGATTTGGATTCTCGTGTATTGCAAAGGTCTAATTAGCAAGTGTGTACTGTTTGCAGCCAAGAAAATGCAAGTTGCCGCTCGAGGAACCTATCTCCTATGCCTGCTGAATCCTGCATCTCCTCTGGGAAGATATTGGCTGCTCTGCTCATCACTCTCAGAAATATCTGATAGAGCTGGGGAGCACTGAGTGTAGAGAATCTGACTTCTCCAAAACTGGTTTCTTTGGAAAACAACACTTCCCTTTCTCAAGCTTAGGAAATTTTTAAAAAGTTACGGAAAGGGCCCCATTGTGCACTTTGGTTGGAAAGAACTGTGTACTGCACGTGATTATTTACAGCCAAGTGGAGAGTGACTGGATCCTAAATACATGTTTCCATCCCTCAGCCCCTGTGTTGGTCTGTTTGCTTAATAACGTAATTAGTGCTCAGAGGGAGAATATTGACGCTGCTGCCAGCAGGCTTTGCTCTTCCGTGCGTTTCCAAACCGTTCCTTTTGCCCACTTGGCTTTTGCATCACCTAGTTTAGTAGCTTCAGCTGTGCACCTAGCCATGCCTACTCCGCCCCACACACTCCTCAGAGGCCCCTCTCCTAATAGAAGCCCAACTCCACACTCCCCACCTGCGGGCTGTCTAGTTCTACATTTGCAAGGTTCACATCTTAAACATTCAGATGGAATGTTCCTTGAGAGAAGCAGCTATGAAGACCACCTCTAATTTCTTTCTGACCTTTTAGTAAGGAAAGGTCAGAGGAACTGCTTGCTGTGCATTTCCCTAGCAATGTCCCTTATCTGGTATTAATCTGTCAGTGACTTGGGGCCTGACTCACTAAGACACTACCCATCTTTTAATGCAGTCTTGCTGGAGGCTGAAAATGGTGCAAACTCCACTATCTGGAAATGGAACTCTGGGCTAATACCTCAGCTCGGCAATGTTTCCTTCTTACAGCTGGAGGTGAAGACGGTAACTCTTACTAAGCTATTTTCTCCTGGAAACACAGACGCTCCTTGAGAGAGAATGAGAGAATGACCAATGATGCCATCTCCCGTTGGTGGCACCATGCTGTGGTGCAGCCCAGATGGGCCTCCATGGGATTGCTGCTATCCGTGGGATCACGGCCCCTCGGTGGATTTGGGGGATCTGAGAACACGTTTTCTCAGGTGTTTATCTGGCAACCTACAAAATCCCCCAGCCCTTCTCCAGTAGAAGCCCAGAGGGGTGATTATGGTTTAAAAAGCCAAGTCATAAATCGGGCTTTCTCTACTCACTTGCTTTGTAGCTGAGGAAATCCGCAGAGAGCAATTTAAAAGGAAAAGAAAAAGGCTGAGAAAAAAAAAAAGGAAGAAAGAAAAAAAAAAACCACCCAATGCTTTAGCTTTAGTGTCAGAGTGATGGAAAATAATTTTTACATTTGATTAATTATTAAGAGATCTGTTTAATAAAATATGGAGAGAGCATTTTGTCTCTCCACAAATCGTTAGCATGACCCAGGACCCCTATTTTGGAAGTGAACAAAAAGCTATTGAGGAATAACAATAAATTTTGTCCCCAAGGGTTTTGCAGAAGTGGCCACAGGGCTATCCTGACAGATTTAAGACAGAGATCCCACAGCTGACACTGAAATGTGTCAAATCCAGTGGCTTCCCTTGGCAGGTCACAGTCACCAGCCTCACCCAGACAACTGGATAAAGCAAAATCATTGACCTAGAAAGAAACTGTATTGGTAGGAGTTTTTCCTTCTTGTTTTTTTTTTTGTTAATTATTTTCCTAAAATGTAGGTTTAATGTTTCATCTTCTTGGTAGCTTACTTGTTTCAAATGCAGAAAGTTATCAAGGAATTCTGTTCCTTTTTTTTTTTAAATATTTTCAAAAAAACCCACAATATTTCTGCCCTTGACTCTCCTTATTTTCTTTGAATTTAAATAAGAATATCTAAAAATACCCCATTTGAAGGAACTGGATTTCTTCCCCCACCCCAGAAAAAAGAAATATAGTTTTATCTGTAAGATTAGTGTGTTGAGTCTATTTCATTCAACCTTGTGAGTTGAACATAATTTAAAGGTAGTCTCATTTAATTAGTTATATGAATGTGCATATTAATTAAAAAGCACTTGACTAAGCATTTCAAAGTTTGGATTTGTTATGCAGTCTGATTTGTCTGTTATTTCTCACTATTTCTTGTGCTGTCCAGGCATGGCAGCAAGAAGTGATCAAAGTCAGATGTAAGGTTCAGCCTCACGTTGCTCCACAAGCTCTACCTACTTTTACATTTGTAAGGTTCATGTCTTTTACATTCAGATGGGATGTTCCTCTGGTGAAGGCAGCAATGAAGGACCACCTCTAATTTCTTTCTGACCTTTCAGGGAGAAAGGACAAGTTTTCCCCTGTGTGAGGCCCCCTCCAACCGTGTGGAGTCACCGGCTGCACCCACCCGCCTGGTGGGGCAGAGTGGAGTCACGCCTCTGCCCCCCTACCCAGGCCTGTGCCAGTGCTGCCTCGGCCTGCAGCTGTGCTTCTAAACCTTCCACCATTGCCCACCTATTTTGAAGATAGATTTTTCAACCACTTTGAAAGGAATTCCAGAGCTATTGGTCTGCAAATCTTTTCAGTCTCCCAGCAGTGGCCACTCTCAGGGATGGAAAGCACAAAGGGGTGGTGTGAGGTGGGTGGGGGAGCAACCCAATCTTTCAGACAGTTACTAGTCCCCCCTTTCCCCGCCACACTACCCCTGCACCTCAGACATCTGTGGGGAGCATGGTGTGATACGGGAGGCTACATCCCCCAACCCCCAGCACTGTTACCTATGGCCTTAGAGGAACCTACTTTGGAACAAAACAAGCGCATATTATTCTTCTCTCTGGACCTCCAGAAAGCAGAAAGATTTACAAGAAGATCAAGAAGCCAACAGGGAGAAAATATTTAAAATCTTCACCTTTATTGTTCATCTCATGCTTTTCAAACTTCTACATTTATATGTGTTTTATAATGCACTTAATATTTTGGTCCAGAGCAGTGATACATGTATGTGTACAGTAATACATATGCATAACTAGAGACCCCTGTATATAATTAGTAATACATGTATACAATGTACAATCAATAGAACAAGTATACAATTTACAAATAACATGCACGTTAGAGTCTCAGTCAAAATCACCTGGAAACCCCAGGACTGCAGTGTGGCTCCCAGCATGCACTGCTTTGTGCCGCTAAAATACTGACCCCAAAATGCCATTCTGAGCACCTGGTGATTTTCTCCGTATCTGTGCTTTGGGAAGAGTAGGCAGAGAGGCTTCTGTTGAAGTGTGAGGAAGTAGTCCTACTTCCCAGACAATAATAAGACTTACCTTGGCCCCTACCATCCCTCACCCCTTTTTCTTCAGGGCCACTTAGAAAAGAACATTCAATGTTCAGTCACCTTAACGAAGGAGCCAAAGGAGCACGGGAGGAGGGAGATCCACTCCCTGGCAGGTTCCCTGTGCAAGGACTAATTACAACCCACTTTGGGGAAGTCAGAGGCAGGGCACAGGAGCCGCACAGCCCCTGTTGGATGGAGGAAGGAGGGGCCAGGCAGAGGGTGGGATGGCATCTGGAACCCTCTCATCGGGAGTGAGGAATGACTCATGATTCACAAAAGGTCATTGCCTACTGAGGTAGATAAATTACCTATAAGCCTTCAGCAGAATTAGAGGACCTATTTGGTAGGAAGTTTTCATTAAATCAAAGATTTTATGGCTTCTATTTTGTTGCATAGCAAAAGGGAAATAATTAGTAATTGACAAAGTAAGTGCGGGGAATAAAAAAGTGTAATGTTATTCTAATAGGCCTTGTCTTGGTCTTTAACTTTTCACTTGCAAGCAGCATTATTTTTTAACTCAGATGTATAAAAATCATCCACACTGAGAAAGTGGAACCAATTGCAGTTAAACAATTGAGGGGAGCACTAACCAATAATGGATAGGCTTTAAAATGCCATAAATATTGTTTCTTTTTATTGTGTTTGATTTTTGATGGTTCCCATAACTCACTGGTTAAAATTAAATAGACATGGTCTTAGGTATTACTCAAATACATTTTAATGCTAAACTATATAAAGCAGAATATATATGTGTGTGTGTGTACATATATACATACGTATATATTATTTTATATTTTAAAAAATCCAAGGAGTGGGTATTCTCCACTTAAATACTGAGGAAAGGAAGGAAGTTGGAAAGCACATATGAAAAATGCAAATATATATATATAATGTGTATATATATATTGCCCTGAGTTTCTCAGATGAGTCACTGTTTTTCTACTGATATGTCTATCTTGCAAGACCCCCCAGATTATAACAATAGTGACACTGAAATTAAAATTTCTCAAGGGTGAATTCAACTTAACCTATTGGGAGTATCACTGTTGCTTATAAATTAAGCAGATTTTCACAGAATAACAAACATTGGCGCTTGTCAGTGAAATGTTTACTCCTTCATATGGCCACAGAGATTTCTTTTTCATAGGATTCCTGCCTTTTTCACCCAATTAAATCTGCTTTGGAGAGGATTTGTGCTCCTGTGAGATTCACAGGCAATAAGAAGTAAATGATAAACAAAGTTATATGGAAAATACCAAAATGGGAGAATAGATTCACACTAATTATAATTATTTTTTAATGCTATCTTCCATAATGAAGGGCATCCTATACTTTGCCTTAGGCTAATCCTTTTTAAAGTACATTTTCTTCTTCTATCCTCACCACAGCCAGATTTGAGAGAGGCTGTCTTCATCTGCATTTTACAGATCAGGGAACTGCTACCTGGAGAAGCTACCACCTTGCTCAGAGTCAGACAGCTGGAGAGGGCGGCCGGGCATGGCCGAAGATCTGCCTGGCTCCTGAGAACTTACAAGAAATTCCTTTGCTCTCTCTCCCAGCCCTGCAGGGACTGTATGAGATGAGGAGGGCACCTAAAATTCGGACTGAGATAAAGTGCCCAGTACCGTGCCTGGAGCTCATTAAACATTAAATTATGGACATTATTTGAAATTTTAAAAAAACCCAAGGAGTGGGTATTCTCCACTTAGAAACTGAGGAAAGGATGAACGTTAGGTAAGAAAAATGGAAATGTTCTCATGAAAGGTCTGTGCGGGGGAACGCACGTGAGGCTGCCCCGTTTATCGGCTTTTTCAAGCGTCTCCCCAGTTTCCCAAGTTCTTTATCTAATAGCATTTTAATCATGTCAGATGATGACATTCTTAACCATTTCCCCACAAAGACTTTCCCACTCATTAATAGATTTTGCTGTCGGGGAATGTTTAGGGATAATTATTTAGCAGCTTCTCTTCTAGATTTCTTCTCACTGGAATGCCATGAATCCTGAAATGGAGCAAACAGGAGGGCACTCGCATTTGTGACCCTCAAGACATCAGCGGGGTTCTGGCAACGTTGCCGGAAGGTGGGTGATTTACTGGCTTTCCTGCCCTGTGAGTGACAGCCACTGAGTCTCCTGACCGCCCAGGGCCTCGAGTTCTTCTTGTGGTCAGGTGGGACAGCGGAGAGATGTGTGGAAATCAGGGCGAAGCAGCTCCTCCCATGGCATCCCTCTCCCATGGGACGCCAGCATCCTTCGGTGGGGCTCTGCGTGCACCCAAGGAGTGGGGCTGGGTCTCTGGGCTTTGGGCGTCTGAGGCAGGGAAACACCCTTGGTAGCTTTCGTCCTCTTCCTATATGTTTAAATCCAGGACAATCGTACGTGAGACTTCTCCAGTCACATACATAAACACCCTGATTTCTTTTCCCCTTCACTTCAAGAGTTTGGGCCTACCCTCTGTGACTTCTACCACACAAAAAAGGTGGGCCCCGGGGCACCTAGGCCAAATTTACCAAGGTAGCAGGGGGTTTCCTGAAGCGCTGAGGACACAGGAATTCTAAAAGGCCTTTTACAGAATGTTAATGACTCTTGGGAAATCTCCTAGTTTAACTATATTGCCTCACGAAAATTAACATTGCATTAACCTCTCCATCCTCTTCTACTTTGTTTTGAAAAAGTAGCAGACAGTTTATCCTAAAATGTAACAAACATTCTATTTGTGTTTACTTTTTATGCCACCAACAATGCACTGGGTATTGAGTTGAACCAGCCTCCAAGAGAAAATACAATTAATGAATAGTCACAAGGTTGCTAATCTGATCAATGCCGGGTGATAGGACATTTAATCTGATCGTCTGTGACTGCAATTGCACAGAGCTTTGGCAGCCAAGAGGACCGCCCTGGCTGGCAAGAGCGTTTGTAGGCTGGTCACTCCTTGGGGTGGAGGTGGGGCTGGGGAGCTGTGATGTAAACAGATGTGGGGAGGAGAGAAGGCGCCCAGAGCGCCCAGAGCGTGAGAGGAACTGGCTGAAAGGATCGAACACAGGGAGGTGAGCCCACAGAAAGTAGGTGCCTTTCATGCCAGGAATGGGGGAGACAGCCCCATTTTTTTTTTCTTTTTGAGACAGAGTCCCGAACTGTGGCCCTGGCTGGAGCGCAATGGCCTGATCTCAGCTTACTGCAACCTCTGCCCCTCCAAGTTCAAGCGATTCTCCTGCCTCAGCCTCCCGAGTAGCTGGGATTATAGGCACCTGCCACCACACCCAGTTAATTTTTTTTTTTTTTTTTTTTAGTAGAGACAGGGTTTCACTATGTTGGCCAGGCTGGTCTCAAACTCCTGACCTCGTGATCAACCCGCCTCAGCCTCCCAGAGTGCTGGGATTATAGGGGTGAGCCACCATGCCTGGCCCACAGCCACATATTTAAGAAGATAATAAAAAAAAACTTCATGCCCCACATCTCCTTCAGGCAGGTGTCTGGACCCAGCACAGGAAGCCATGGGCCATGGCAGAGACTCAACACCACTGGATACCCAGGGCTGTGGCAGCAGAGGAGGGTTTCTTCCTCCCGTCCATGGTGCTGTCTTTCCTGAAGTTTCTTGAAGAATCTTCTGACTGAGAGGGTGGTCCGCCTTTTTGGCAATATCCATGGTAATCATCAGTATATATTTCCACCTGAAAACGTAGTGACCCTGCTGATAGCCATAGATTAAAATGTACCAAATGCCTAACCCCCAAGGCAGGACCTGCAGTGGTTGGGGCCAAATAACAGAGGGAGAGGGCCGAGAAATCATCCTCAGCATCTTCCATGATGCCCCCGGGAGGCCGTCTGGAGGGCCAGAAATAGACCTGAAGGCAAGTCAGCCAGACTCAGCTGACTCCCACACCTTGACCTGCTGGCCCCTTGCCCTCTCAGACCTGGAGGAGCCTCTCTTGTCCTTTGTTCTTTGAGGGGTCAGTGGGAGCAGAGCTTTGTGTGGACACCAGCAGGTGGCTCAGTGTTCTCTTAAAACCATGTTTCCACCTGCAGCTGCACCATGAGGGTCTTCTCCTCCTGTACCACTGCCAGCTTATCTTCCTTGCGACAGGCACTGAACACCTTCCCAAGACAGGTGTGTTCTAGCCTAGATATGCAGCGACAGTGATGCAAGGCCCCTGACCTCAAGGGGCTCACATCTCAGTGGGGGAACAAGACACACCAAAAAGTGCCAATCCAGGCCCCCAGGCCAGGCGCCCTGGCTCACATCTGTAATTCCAACACTTTGGGAGGCTGAGGTGGACGGATGGCTTGAGCCTGGGAGTTCCAGACCAGCCTGGGCAACACATACCTGGGCAACATGTGCAATCCCATCTCTAAAAAACACACAAAAAAACAAAAAACAAAAAAAGCCTGGCATAGTGGCAGATGCCCGTGGTCCCAGCTAATCTGGAGGCTGGGGCAGGAGGATCACTTGAGACCGGGAGGTCAAGGCTGCAGTGAGCCATGATTGCATCACTGCACTCCAGCTTGGGTGACAGAGTGGGACCCTGTCTCAAAAAAAAAAAAAAAAAAAAAAAAAAAAAAAAAAAAAATGCCAATCCAGGAACAGCCCAGAAGGTAGTTCTGTGTATGGTGACTTTTTTAAAATCACAAGCACTAAGGCCCCCATGATGGGGTCCCCCATGGCCTTTTCAAAAGGTGTTTCTGGACCTCTCTTGAGGCCATGTGATATGAGCGCTTCTGGGTCCTTGTACCTGGGCACACCATAGCTTTGAACTGGTCATAGCTCCTCAGCCACATTTTGATCGATGTTTGTGCTAAGTGCACAAACCATCATGCCAATATCTGACAGATCAATGGAGCCCCCTGAATGCCAGGCTGACTATGAGGTCAGTGGGAAGCTACAAGAGGGTGTTTGCTCAGAGCCTGCATGGGGTTCCAGTTCTCTCCCTCCATCTCCATCCTCCTGCCCCCACCACCACCCGCATGCCCCCTGCTGCCCCTAGCTGCTAAGGACTCCATTTAAACTGTTGCGGGACCCCAGGGGAACTGGCCAGGGCTCCTAGGAAAGCCCAGGGCAATAACCCAGGAGAAAGAACTGTTCTCTCAGCTCCCCGGGGCTGCTTTGTTGGTTTCTCCCTTTCCCAGGATGTCCCATTCTCAGCTATTGAACAGTTTAAGTGTGCAGATGAGGAGGGAAACAGAGAATGCAAGCCCTGATCGTGAAACAATATCAGCAATACAAGAGGTTGCCCGAGTGAAAAAACAGCTCAACCTGAAGGATCTTTTCAAATGCCTAGTTTTGTCCCGAATTTGCCTGTTTGCTTGTCCCCCTCTTTTTTCTTTTCTTTTTAAAACCATTGCAATCAAGCATGCATTAAAATATTGAGGCTGAGGGAAGTACTTCTATGAGCTATTCAAGCCCAAAAGCCTCAAAGAAGGAGGATGGGACTTTGATGGTCTAAATGATTTCCTACTAGAATCAAATTAAAAGCAAGGCAGGGAGTAGCAAACAGCACTTGCCTCTCCTGCACGCCTTGGAGCTTCGCAAATAGAGGGCAACTCTTCAGTGTTTGGTTTAGGGTGAGGGAGGAAGGTTATTACGAGAAAATGAAAAACAATTAGGTTGAGGATCGGGGGTGGGTAATTATGGGAGTGGCTCAAGGTTGCGCTTAAGGGGGCCCTGACTTTCCCGCTGGCGCGATGGCTGGGGGCACCGTCTCCTCTCTGAAAAGTGTGCTCCCACTCTGGCTTGCGCTGGCCTCTGCCTCCAGGCCTGCAGAGCTGAGGTTCTACTCCTCCGCAGAATGTAAACAAACCAGAGTCCTCTCCCTGCGATAACTGTGACATGAGAAGCCATTTCTTCCTTGTTAAGCAGAAGAAGCCCACCCCTGAGAAACCTTGTTCCCAACACCTGTGCACTGCTAATGGAATTTTTAACTCAACCTAACCACACCTGAAGGTAATCAGCTCTGGGCCAGTTGTGCGTTCGAAGTCCCTGTCAGGCTGACAGGAGGGCAGAATTAGATGGTTTGATAACATTTCTCTCTGTGCACCCTTGCAACAATGTTGGGGCAAGTGTCCGAGGGAAGGGTCTTCTCTGGTTGTCCCTGCTCTTGCACCAAAATAGGACAACAGGCCTCTACCCCTCCTCCTGACTGGGGGGCCCTCACCCAAGGGATGTGGGGTCTGGCTTTCAGAACATTACTTCCACGTTCCTCCCCTCAACCCCCTAGAAGACAGGCTGTTGAGGTTCAGGATGTTAAAATAAGGCTGTAAAAGCTTTTTCAAACAAAGATGTATTTCTAGTAGGAAGCAAATTGTACATTCCAATTTTCAGTATTTTCACCCCAACTCTCAAGTCACAGAATGTTTTAAAAACAGTGTCCAGTCATTGAAAATGCCAGCCAGCTATTTTGAAATTGCATTCTATTCTTAGCATGGGACAGAATCTTCTGGTAGGGAACTTTCAAGAAACAAGATTTTCAAGGAGAAGCCTGAGGCAATTTTAAGAGGGATACTCTAGCCATATGTGTAACATTCCCCCCCCCTCCCCATTTCTAATTCCATTTTAGAGGCTTGAAAATGCGTTTTTTTTTTCCCTTTACCAATTTTGTGGTTTTTGACTTGGCAAACGTTGACTCTTTTCTGTGTCCTAAATGGAGGTGAAATTAACTTGTCTGTTTCTTAAACAAAAATAAATAAACAACTTCAGTATGTATAGATCCAGATCCTGCCAAATGCTTTTTTGTGGTATGCCAATGTCACTGAGGAATGTCGGCTCAGCACCATGATTAGCATTTTACAATTACTGTAGAGCCAAATGTTGAGAGAATAACAAATGCTGTTTTGGGCCACGTGAAAATTACAGTTGAGAAATGGAATTTTTCAGTCATATAGCCGGAAAATAAAAAGCGGGAGTCTGGGATCCAGATGACTTCATTTTCAGGCAACTAACTTTAAGATTAAGATTAGAGTCTAAAAATGTATGCATGTTAATTTAGTTTTAGTTTTTTTTTAATTTTTATTTTACATTCAGGGGTACATGTGCAGGTTTGTTATAGAGGTAAACTTGTGTCATGGGGGTTTGTTGTACAGATTATTTTGTCACCCAGGCATTAAGCCTAGTACCCAGTAGTTGTTTTTCCTGACTCTCTTCCTCCTCCCATCCTCCACCCTCCGATAGGTCCCCTCTGTGTATCCGTGAGTGCTCATCAGTTAGCTCCCACTTATAAGTGAGAACATGAGGTATTTGGTTTTTTGTCCGTGAGTTAGTTTGCTAAGAATAATGGCCTCCAACTCCATCCATGTTCCTGTAAAGGACATGATCTCATTCTTTTTTGTGGCTACATAGCATCCTATGATGTATGTGTAGTTTTACTTTTAAAACACTTTCGTCTCTAAAGTTTTGTAATATGAGTCCACTTCAGGTTTTGTGAACCCTAATTGCCAACTTAAAAAATGATATTAAGTGGAAAGCTGCAAGTGAGGGGAAATATTTGCATAGCATATATCTGATAAAGAACTTGAATCTAGAATATATTAAAAAAACTCTGACTATTTATAAGACCAACAAGCCAATTAAAAACAGGCAAAAAAATAATTGAAAAGACACTTCACCAAAGAAGATAAACAAATAGCTAATTAGCACATGAAAGGATGTTCGAAACCATTGGGTATCAGGGAAACACAAATTAAGACTACCATGAGATCTCAGTACACACCCATAAGTGTTGCTGAAATTAAAAAGAAAGGCTCTGCTAGTAAGAATGCAAAATCATACAGCTATTTGGAAAACAGCTTAGCAGGTTCTTAAAATTGTTCCCAACAGGAAACAACCCAAATATTGTTAACTGGTGAATAAATACACAATTCCATTCAATGGAATATCATTCGGCAACAAAAAGGAATGAATGACACGTAGCTACATGGATAAATCTCAAAAACATCATGCTAAGTGAAAAAAAGCCAGCCACACAAAACTTGATACACAGGGTTCTATTTACATGACATTCTGGAAAAGGCAAAATTACTGGGACAAGAGACAGATCTCTACACACAGACAGAGGGAAACTTTTTGGGGTAATGGAAATGTTCTGTTTCTTGATTGTGATAACAGTTACACAACTGTGTACTTTTGTCAAAACTCATCAAACTGTACACTGTATACTTTAATGGAGTGAATTTTATTGTGTTAGTTACACCTGACTTTATACATGTGACTTTAAGAAAGACACCGCCACTTGGTGTGATAGGCTGTATAAGGCTCCCAAAGGTATCAATGTCCTAATCCCTGGAACCTACAACGGGCTATTACCTTGTATGGTAGAAAACACTTTGCAGATGTGATTAAATTAAGGGCTTTGAGATGAGGGGATGATCTTGGGTTAGACCAGCGGGCCCTCAATGCAATCACAAGCAAGGCAGAGGGAGCTCTGACACAGAAGAGGAGAAGGCTGTGTGGCAGGAGCAGAGGGAAGCACCGTTGGAGAGAGGAGATGCTGCGCTGGTGCCCTGAAGGTGAAGGAAGGGGCCATGAGCCAAACAATGCAAGGAATGCAGCTCTAAAAGCTGGGAAAGGCAGGGAACAGATTCTCCCTTAGAGGACGACCCTGCCGACACCTCAACTTCAGCCCAGTGACACTGATTTCAGACTTCTGACCTCTAGAACTGTCCAATAATAACTTTGTCTTGTTTTAAGCCACTAAATTTGTGGTAATTTGTTACAGCAGCCACAGGAAATGGATACACTAGGGCAAAGGTCCCCAGCCCCCATGCCACAGACTGGTACCGGTCTGCAGGACCGTTAGGAACCAGGCGGCACAGCAGGAGGTGAGCGGCAGGGCAGCAAGAATTACCGCCTGAGCTCTGCCTCCTGTCAGATCGGTGGTGGTGTTAGATTCTCATAGGAGCTCAAACCCTATTGTGAACTGCATATGTGTGGGCTCTAGGTTGTGTGCTCCTTATGAGAATCTAATACCTGATGATCTAAGGTGAAACAGTTTCATCCTGAAACCATCCCCTCCAACAACATCCATGGAAAAACTGTCTTCCACAAAACTGGTTGCTTATGCCAAAAAAGTTGGGGACCACTGCACTAGGGAACAAAATAAAACTGGAACACAGATCGCAAGGGACAGTCTTGCAGTCATTTAATATGAGGACTGATGGCATAGATCAGCATCCTTAGACTCAGTATCTGAGATGCCTTTTTAAAACTGTGTGATTCTGACCTCGCCCCTCCTTTCCCACCTTCCTTTCCATCTCACCCTTACCTCCCTCCCTACTCCTGCCAACCTAACTCAGTCTGAGTGGTGGGCCGTAGGTAGCTGCTGTGGGCATAAAGCTGCTGTTCGAGTGCCCCAAACTTTGAGACACCTTGGTCTAGACAGAGCATTTTCTATTCTCATAATCATAATTCAGCACAATTGCTGCTGCTTTTTTGTAGGGTTTGTTTCACGCATGGCATCTAGCAGGTACTCAGCGAGTATATTTATCTATTTGACAACTCCCTAAACACAAACCTCTCCAATAGCCTCTATGTTTGCTGAGTGAATTCCACATTCCATGATCCTTGCTATTTTTTTTTTTTTTTTTTTTGAGACAGGGTCTTGCTCTGTCACCTAGGCTGGAGTGCAGTGGTGTGATCACAGCTCACTGCAACCTAGACCTCCCGGGTTCCAGCAATCCTTCCACCTAAACCTCCCCATTAGCTGGGACTACAGGCACATGCAACCAAGTCAGGCTAATTTTTTCTTTTATTTTTGGTAGAGACAGGGTTTTGCCATGTTGCCCAGGCTTGTCTCAAACTCCTGGGCTCAAGTGATCCACCCACCTTGGCCTTCCAAAGTGCTAGGATTATAGGCGTGAGCCACCATGCACAGCCCTAATAATCCTACTCTTAATCAAATTTTACTAAAAGCCATTGATCATTGGCCAAGCATGTCACTCATTTTCCTTTATAAATCCCATGTCTTCATTTGTGGCTTATGGATTTTAGAAGCAAACAGGCTTATAATATCATGAAGGGGAGGCCATGCTCAACAATTGTTAAAAATTACACACACACACACACACACACACAGAGAGAGAGAGAGAGAGAGAGAGAAATTGTACCTTTTTTTGGTTTTTTAATATTCTATCCTTGAGATCCAGAGACCAACAAGATAACATGCTGGCATTTGGCAATCCTCATGGTCAGCCACGCACCTCCCTCTTTGGCATCCCTCTGTCCACCAGATGCCACTTCTATCTGCCCAGCTGAAACACCATGTTGATAAAAGGGGCTCCCATAACCTACTGCCAGGGCCAGCCTCCCCCCTGGGGCACGGCAGAGTCAGTATTTACTGCAGAAGATGGGTATAGACCAACCTGAAGAGTCTTCCATATTTGGTGATAAGTTTACTGCGCTTGACTTTCAGATTGATGTAAGAAGTGTGTCAATGATGTAAAATCAATAGAGCTTGAGAATCCTCTCTGGTTGCTTCTACTGGATGATAGCTAAGAGAAGCCTGCAAATGTCTAGGCACTAGTGTGAGATCCATTTAATGTGGTTAGCAAAGCTGACAGTTTGCACGGTTTAAATCCTATCCAGTGAAAGCCCAAGCCCTATCAAATAACAGTTGAAAAGAAAAATGTGAGAGAGAGGAGAGAGAGGGGTAATTTTAAATCCAGAATTACCAAACAGCTCCATTTGTATGCAGGCAAATTTATGTTTCCATGAGAATCTGCCGGGCTACTCTAGCAGTTTTAGCAATGCATTGCTCTACCCATGTTTATCAAATATTTAAACACTTCATTTTTATTGAGCCATAATGTCTGCTGAATATGTAAGCAAAAGAAGAAGGATGAATTTTCTTTTTCACAGCAAGATTACAATGGCAACTCTTTGCTCATCATCTGTTCCCATTTATAGAATAAAGTCACATTTGGATTCTCTTATTTGCTAGAAAAAAATAAATAAATCATTCTCTGTCTTCTATAAATACATATTATCTAGGTCCAAATCAATTGATTGATCTATCACAACATTAATTGATCAATGTAGCATCTGTGTGTCCATTTATTAATCTGAGAGAGAAGCAGATGACATTTAATTAGTTCCATAATGGAATAACACTTTTCCTTCAATTAGTACAGCCACGAATGTGGTAAGAAGGTTCTATTTCTTGAAAGCAAGTAATATTTATTATTTCATTGCATCAGCTCTAACAAATCAGTTTAGAGATTGAACAGCTCCTTTTAAAATGAGTATCATTGGTCAGAAATATCAGTTTTGAATATGGTGCTTATATTATAGTCTGTAAATCTCCATAGCAAATGATTGCAGCTCCTGTAAACTAAACCAATGTCCAAACCACCTTGCTCATTATGATGGACCATAATCAGTGAACTCATAAAACGATTGGAGCTGAAATCATATTTTGCACTCACAGCAGCAATGGAATAACAAATAAGCCATAGAGATGAATATACATATTCATTTTTCCTCCCTACAAAAACACCCAAACCTCACTTTCTCACTTTCTAGCTGTATGAGACTCAACACAGTGATGCTCTGAAATACAGTGACAAATCATGTTTGATGAAGGAGATGGCTTCTGCTATAGTGCTTTCCGTTCACTTGGGATCAGTGGATGGTTTGTGAAGGTCTCTCTCTAAAAAGTCAGAATCATAATTCCAAGTCCAGAGGTCAGGAATTTGTTTTCATAGTGTCAAAACCATATTTTAAAGATGTAATGCGTATTCTGGTATCTCTGTGCTGGGTAGGTGTACTGCTTGTTACAGAGATTACTGAGGTTTTACAACACAGAGTTTAGGTCAAGAATGAAAAGTTTTGAAGATTTACATTATTCTCCAGCATTGACCTTTTGGCTTTATTCCTTAATTAAGCAAAGACATGGCAGCAAAAGGGAGTATTATGGGCCTGCTGTATCCCCGGGGCGTTATGAGACACCAGACAGAGTTAAGCTATCTCAAGACAACCATGTTCTCTGGAGTTACTTTATTGCTATTATAAAAAATCTTTATTATGGGAAAAATATGTATTTTTATGCCAGAAGAAGATGAAGATGACAGTTAAGCTGTTGAAAGGCAGTTTCAGTTGAGCTTCGTGCCCACTGAGATTGTAAAACACCCAAGACTAGGGGAGGCGTCCTGATGGAATCTTAAGAAACCTAAAGGGGTATATTAATCTTTGTGAAATTCATAGTTGGAACAGGGTACCATTAACTGGCACTTTCCAGTTATCAAGATATTTTATGAAACTGAAAAAAGTCCTATTACACTTGCTAACAGGGCCAACTTTGGGGGTGTCGCTAATAAAATAATCTGTTTCCAGATTGTCTTGACTGGAAGAACCTTGAGATTCTGAATCCCCAATGATTCCTGCTGCTTTTATTACAGGCTGCTTAGCAGGGCACTTCTGCAGAAGCTTTTGTATGAATTTGCTTTTCTTTTACTAAGGGGGGAAAACATTAATTGAAGGCTTTTTAATTGCTGCATTTTTCTTTTCCATTGAGAATCTGGCACTTTTCAATTCAATTTGCATTGTTTTTTTTGTGTGTGTGTGTTTTGTGTGTGTGTGTGTGTTTTTTTGTTTTTTTTTGTTTTTTTTTGAGATGGAGTCTCGCTCTGTCGCCCAGGCTGGAGTGCAGTGGTGCGATCTTGGCTAACTGCAAGCTCTGCCTCCTGGGTTCATGCCGTTCTCCTGCCTCAGCCTCCCGAGTAGCTGGGACTACAGGCGCCCACCACCACCCCCGGCTAATTTTTTGTATTTTTAGTAGAGACGGGGTTTCACCTTGTTTGCCAGGATGGTCTCCATCTCCTGACCTCGTGATCCTCCCACCTCGGCCTCCCAAAGCGCTGGGATTACAGGCGTGAGCCACCGCACTTGGCCGATTTGCATTGTTTTTAAAGCAAATAAACTGCCCTCTCCATTCTGAAAAGGAGTCACCTTGACCTAAAAATCACTCACACTTACTTACCAAAGAAAGACTTCTTTTTAAAAGAATGTTGTTATCGAAAACTTTCATCATGAGGCTCCTTTGCTACCAAGAAAATTTACTTACTTGCTCATCTATTAATCTTTGTGTTTATTACTTATATTTCTGTCCCACTAAATTCTGAAGAAAATTTGAAGTGGCTCTTGGATTTATCTTCCTCTGGCTTTTACTAATGAATCTTCCAGGAGCTACCTCCTGAACTCTGTCTGTTATGTGTATGTAGCCTAGGAACAAATAATAGAATTATGTCCCTCCTACCCAAGGTAGGAAGAGATGAATTGGGAACTTTAATCCACACTTTAGCTTCTGAATTGGTGAAATCCAGCTAGCAGAAGCAGGGGATCAGCCAAGCAGAGTGGCTGACACCTGTCATCCCAACACTTTGGGGAGGCCAAAGCAGACGAATCACTTGAGGCCAGTTCAAGACCAGCCTGGCCAACATGGTGCAACCCCGTCTCTACTAAAAAATACAAAAATTAGCAAGGTGTAGTGTCATGTGCCTGTAGTCCCAGCTCCTCGAGAAGCTGAGGCATGAGAATCACTTGAACATGGGAGGTGGAGGTTGCAGTGAGCCGAGATTGTGCTGCTTTACTCCAGCGACAGAATGAGACTCTTGTCTCAAAAAAAAAAAAAAAAAAAAAAAAAAAAAAAAAAAAAATGTAGCAGGGAATCATTTAATTATTAGCATCTTTTGGTTGGCAAAAGAGTTGTAGTCTCTGGATTAAGAAAATGTGGCACATATACACCATGGAATACTATGCAGCCATAAAAAATGATGAGTTCACGTCCTTTGTAGGGACATGGATGAAATTGGAAATCATCATTCTCAGTAAACTATCGCAAGAACAAAAAACCAAACACCGCATATTCTCACTCATAGGTGGGAATTGAACAATGAGAACACATGGACACAGGAAGGGGAACATCACACTCTGGGGACTGTTGTGGGGTGGGGGGAGGGGGGAGGGATAGCATTGGGAGATATACCTAATGCTAGATGATGAGTTGGTGGGTGCAGCGCACCAGCATGGCACATGTATACATATGTAACTTACCTGCACATTGCGCACATGTACCCTAAAACCTAAAGTATAATAATAATAATAATAATAATAATAATAAAAGAAAAAGAAAAAAAAATAAATAAAGAAAAATGCCAAATGCAAAAAAAAAAAAAAAAAAAAAAGAGTTGTAGTCTCACCTGGTATATTCCAAGTCAAGAGGAAGCTAAGGACCCACATTCAAAAGGGGCAGTTCACAAAACAGAATTGCCAGAAGGCAAGACCCTTGTTTCTCCATTTGTGAGGCACCACCTTTAGAGCCAGCTCTATGATAGGTGAGTTATAGAGTGACACTCCTCACTATCCAAGCCAACCATTTGGCCTCCTTCGTGAGAATCAAATCCTACCAAGAAGCAAAAACCAAAACAAAAAATGCATGGACAAAAATCCCATGTTCCTATGTAAAGAAAGACTGAGGTGAATTTTTAAATAAATTGTTATTTTCCCGTCACATTACTAAGCAGATTTCACGTGAGAAAGTCTATAGCACTGGTCTCGCTGCAGCTGGCCACCTCAGAATCAGGAGCTCCAAGCCGCCTCCCATCCATCCTCTCTTCTTGCTGCCCCTCAGGAGCTCCACGGGGCAAAGCTCACCACACACATTAGTGTGCACTGAAAATCTCTCAACCCAAGGTTATGGCCCACTTTTTAGCTATTTTTTTTTCAGTATAATAAAACTGCCTTCCAGGCATTTGGAACAGTTCCTTGAGTCATAATGGGACTTCACTTGTTGATCCCACAAGTGATTCGTGCAGAGCCTATTTTGCGAATTGCACAGTGAAGGAGCAGCAAGATAGACAAGATGAGACACCATCTCTGCTTCTGTCTGGAACATCATGGTGTTAGGAAAGAGGAACATGTTCCTTTTTCCCTCTCACTCTACAAAGGGAACCACTGAGGGTATGAACCAGCAAGAGAAGTTCCAGCTGGACCTAGAGAGAAATGGAGCTGGCTGGGATGTGGGTGTGGGGCGGCAAGTAGTGGACCTGTAACTTAGAGGATTTCTGTGGCTAATTTACTCTCTGCAGACTTAGATATTCAGAGTCCTTTCCTTATGGTGGAAAAGGTTTCCTGGGTACCAGTTTCCTAGACAGAATGCCATTTTAGTCTTCTGTTTTATTATATTCTTATTTTGGATAGAATTTGTTTCATAGTATAAGTTTGTTGGGTCCACCCTAAAGAAAGTTGCTCAAATTATACGTGTTGTAATCCAAACCATTCAATATTCAGCTCCATGTTCCTTTCCAAATACCAGGTGGCATCCAGTTGGCCCTATAAGCCGCTCCAAATAGCAGATCTTTCTGTTGTGAAAGTAGAGTAATCTCAGGAGATTGATGTCACTGAATGTCTCCAAGCATAGCTGTCAAGTATGTAGATTCAAAACTTCACCATTTCATTTTATCAATCTTCAGAGCTTATTGAGTCACTTGTGTGTTTCTTCTCTTCAGAAATGCTGTGCACTCTTCCTGTGGCGCTCTTTTATTTTGAAGACCCCCAATGCAGGCCACCTAGGAATCAGGGGAAAAGCCTTCCCATAGTGAACCGGTGTGAGCAATGCAGGGAAAATATGGTGCAGAGCTGACCGAAAAGCAAGTTCTAGTTTTCTTACTTCTAAAGGATTATATCAAGCAGGTTTAAAATAATGGAAAGTATCTGGTCTCTCTGTGTGTGGTAGCAGAAAGGTGACTGCCACCAATGAGACAAAGTTATACAGACTAGGTGTATTGTGAAATACTTGAAATGCTATGTACCTAACAAGGTTAGAGTACTTGTCGCTTAGAAACAAAATGCAACTCATATATTGGCACTGGGATTCCAGGTTTGAATGGAAACAGCCAAGAAACCATAAGTCAAACACACAGCCCATCTATTATTTCTTATTATCACCAGCTTTTTCTGATTCCTCTTTTTTTTTTTGTAATGCTACCAAGAAGTAGAAGAGTAAAATTTGGGCAAGGTAGGTGATGATTAGCCAGGGAGACTTCTGGGTAATTACCAATAAGATTATTCAGCAAGAACTACCTAAAGACAGAATTGGACCATGATGAGAAAGTAGTACAGAATTGATGTCATGTACACGCACATACACACACATAAACCCCATCAAATCCAGTTCCCCACCTTCTGCCCAACTCATGAAAATTCCAAAGAGCTTTATTCAATCAAATTATTGACTTGGGGGTTCCCAACCAAATCCCACTGTAGGTGATGCTGTTTCACCTAATTAAGGCCCATGGTTCAGTAGATTCAGTAGGAAGAAATTCCAAGTCCTTGCACTTGGCAAAGTGTTTGTTATTGAAGGATTCCTAAGTCTTCCAAATTCCACTAGGTATGAAGGGACTCAAAAAAGGAAACATTTTCCTTTCCACTTGCGATTTGTTCATTTTGTAGTGAGCAAGCACCAAAGGATTTTCTTTCTTTTCCTTTCCTTCTCTTTCTTCTCTTCTCTTTTCTTTCTTTCATTCATTCTGAGAATCCAGAACTTAATCATGTAGTCATTTTACATAAAAACTATGTCTACATCAGACATTACAACAGGATTACGCCACAGGCAGGCACCCTGGTGGCTCACATCTATAATCCCAGCACTTTGAGAGACCCAGGTGGGCCGATCACTTGAGGCTAGGAGTTCGAGACCAGTTTGGCCAACATAGCAAAACCCTGTCTCTACTAAAACTACAGAAAACTTAGCCGGGCAAGGTGGCTCATGCCTATAATCCCAGCACTTTGAGAGGCCTAGGCAGGCGAATCACTTGAGGCCAGGAGTTCAAGACCAGCTTGGCCAAAGTGGTGAAACGCCTTCTCTACTAAAACTGCAGAAAACTTAGCCAGGCGTGGTGGCCAAGGCCTGTAGTCCCAGCTACTCTGGAGGCTGAGACAGGAAAATCGCTTGAACCCTGGAGGCAGAGGTTGCAGTGAGCCGAGATCGCGCCACTGCGCTCCAGCCTGGGCCACATAGCGATACTCCGTCTCAAAAAATAAAATAAAATGAAAAATAAAAAAAAACCACAACGTGGTTAGGTCACATAAACCTAACTGGTTTCTGATCCAGAATGTTAGCTTGTGAGCCACTATTTTTTGTTGCTGTTCTTTGTATTCGTTAGTGTATTAGCACTTGAGTCCAATACTTAAAATAATAAAGATAATCACTAACAGCAATGTTGTACCTGATTTTGTTGCAGTGTCATTAGAATTCTGTTGTGATGTTTATCTCTCATCTTTCCTTAAGAAACTGGGTTACTTCCTCCGAGCCCCGAGGGGAAGTCAGAAAGCCAACGTTAGAGATAACGTGGCAATGCATTTTAAGAAGAATCAGCTCCTAAGAAGTGGGGAGAAAATATATTATCGGACTTTGCGGACGTAAACACGCCCCAGCAGGTTGGAGCCTCCGAGGAGTAAGGTTTCCCTGATCGCCGGTCCCCCTCCAGCCCGCCCCTCGTGCTGGCGTCCATTTGAAGACGCCCTGTCGCCGCCGCTCCCAGGGGAGCCGGGCCCTCGCGCTCCCTCCAGGATGGGACAGGATATGACAGCCCGGTTTGTGCACCAGCATCCTTAATATTTCCTTCCTTTCAGAAGCAAATAGAGCGTTCCCTTATCTGAATGCTAATTTCCTAGTTAAAAACCCTCCCTTGCTGACAAGGGACTGAAAGAGTTTTAAATCACAGATGTAGAGTATCAAATGCAATAATGCTCTTGCAATAGTGCATTGAAGCCTCAATTAATTAACCCTTGGGCTAAGTAGGCAGGTACATGGCGGTGGCCGCAGGCGGTGGATGGATGAGATTTAAATGTGCATCTCATTTCCCCAGCACGGAGCATGCCGTTTGGTTCAGAAAGGAGTCATTTTGCACACTCGCCTCATTTACTCGCTGCTTTAATCCTCCTAATTCCACCTGAGATCAGGGGAGAATTGAAAAGGAAGGCGAGGAGCAGGGGCTGCGGGCCGGGCTTTTGTTGCTCGCGGTCCCCGGGGGTCGCGCCGCGCCGGGCCGCGTGGGGGCTCTCGCCTTCCGAGCGGGCGTCGGTGGGAAACCTGCGCGGCGAGAGACAGGGGGATGGGGCGCTTTTGACGCGATTATGGGGTGCGGGCCGTCGTGGAGGAGGATGTCCGGCCGAGCTCACCCTGCCCAGGTGCCGGATCCCCAGGCCAGGCTGCGGCCTGCGCTGGGCTCGTGGGGCAAGGCCGCAGCGCCCCGACGCCGGGTGGGCGTGTGGGTGGAGTGGAGACTTGGGTCCTTCGGCGCTTGGGAGTCCCGCCGCCTGCGGTCGGGAACCACCTCCCACCCCTGGCCCGGCCCGGGCCGGGAGCGGTGTCCCGCGTTGACTCGGTGTAACTCTCCAGCTCATTTCTCTCCACGCGATTTACCATCTGTGAACTCGTCTTTAACCTAATAAAAATCATCTAGCTTTTGACTAACAAGAAAAGGAAACAGTGCTCATTGTGGGGTTTGGGGAAAATGGCTTCACTAATGTGCAGGATGAGAACGGAGTGATTTATAGGCGGTTTTAACTGTAGGCTATGATTAGGGGGCTGGTAGTAAGTGCATTAGATGTCTAAGTGTGGCAATAGAGTAAATAGGCGTTTTATTTATCGCAGTGCCAGGGGCCTCTTAGCGGAAGAGCGCTTCTCCAAATTGAAATATAGCAGAGTTTACACTCCTGATTAGGGCTTCAAGCGCAGAGCCCAAGGCTATCAGCTAAGCAGAAACAACGCTCGCTGACACCTAATTGTCACTGGATTAATGTGCAAACAGGGACAGCGAACAGCAACAACAAATAACCTAGTGTCAGAGCCGTTGGTGGCAGTGTCCACTCGCAGTGACTTGGGGCCAAATTGGAGTTTATATGTCAAAACAGGCTCAGATCAATGTGTTGGGCTCCTCCTGCAAAGGGCTGGATGGAGTCATGGCAGTTGTTGATATATGTGTGTGTGTGGGCATATTATGTGCCGGTGAGTGGAGGAGAGCAGGCAGACGGAGGAGGTGAAATGCCTTTCCATTAAATTTTTTTCTGCTTTATGCTCGCGAATTCACAGCTATTAAGATAAATTTATGTGAATCAGGTCTTTCTCTCCAGGATCTTGTGACTTTCGCCTGTGTCTCCATATAAAATTTAATAACCTTGTTTGTGAATCAAATCATTCCCACAACAACAGATTCAATCTGGGTTGCCACCTGTCTGGCTTTGGACAGGAGCAACCGAATTGGGCAGCTGGGTTCCAGCCTTTCACGGGGGCTGGTGGTTGGTTGGCTGCCTGGCAGGTCCGTTTTCTCTGGGGTTTTCCAAAAGCAGGAGTAGACGCGGCTGACATCTGAAGGGGAAAGGGAGGACAGCCATCGGTATTCCTGAGACCCGCCTTTTCTTCGAATGACCAAATTGGTGGCAGCCCTATTTAAAAAACACAAGAATTCATGAGAGTCTAAAGCAAATGGGGGAATAGGTTACCATCCAAGAAGTTCTTATGCTCACTCATTTTTCTTCTACAATTAGCCATTTAGGGAGGGAAAAAGTCACAAATACATGAATTATGTTCTTAAATGTATTTCTAAAGTTCTTAAGTTTTATTGAGCATGAAAGTTGGTCTTTCCCTGTGTTAAGGACTGAAGAAGCTATAGAACTAGCTAGTAGCTCAATGGTGCAAAGTCTTATGATTTAAACTTGACATTTGCAATTTTTTGCCGTAAAATATTACTTTCTTTATTTCAAGACTTTAGTTGAAAACCTTGTAATTCCCTTTAAGCTCCATTTGATTGTCAATTGCACAACTCTCTCTAAAGCTTAGGGCTTATGATTTTCATACACACATGATTTATGCTTTTTGTGTCACAATATAATGTACTTTGGTACGGCTCCCACTTATTTCTCTTGCATCACGAGAGATTTTCCTTTTAGAGGCTGGGAGTTTTATAGTGAAGCTGTGAAGGAGTTGTGATCTGGCTGTACGTCTTGTTGAATTGTCCAAAATTGCCATTTTTGCTGCCCTGTACAAACTTCTGTGCCTCTCCATTTAATATGTTTTCAGAAAATGTTGACCTGGATATCTGCATATCTGGATAAAAGAATGAAATTAATTTCACGATTGAAAATTTCAATAGCTGGCTAGAGAAAGATCATTCATTGCATCAAGTATGGGTAGAGAGATAGCAGAGCCAGTGTTGGATGTTGCAAACACAGATTTCATTTAGTCCATTTGTTGTCAGTAAATCGTAAAGCTGGATTTGCAATGGCAAAATCCCAAATATGTTTTACTGGATCGATTCAATGCATTTTAGTTGTAAAACTCTAAGTTCATCCAAGCTGCTGATTAGAGCATAACATTTAAGTTAATGCTGTATATTAACACAATACTTAAAAACAAAAATACCACAAAGAGATATTAAGCTTTCTGAAAAAACCATATACTGTTATGGCAAATGTTGGAATTCATGCAGGAATTTTGTTGATCCTAATTGTTATACTTTGTAGATTTTACTTTGTTGTCTCCTAGAACTAGAAGAAATTTAGAGATTGTCATACTCTCTTTACAGCCCTACGTGCAGATGAAGAAACTGAGGCCCAGAACGGTTAAATGTTTTGATTAAACACACACACACTCAGTGAAATTTTCCAAGTATTCCTCCTATTTGTCATTATTCCAGTCAAGCCATAAGCATTATAGGTATGTGAGAAAAACATCAAATGTTTTTGTTATACCTTGTCAATGTTAATTATTCAGGCATTTATAAACATTAACATTTTTTTCTGGCACAAAAAACTTTTCAAATTCTTGATTTAAGAAATAACTTAAAATGGGTGTTATTCCTTGATTACATATCTAGAAATTGTGAAACAATTACAAATGTAAAGGAGTTTTCAGTATTTGACAGTGTTGCCATGTCTTGGTTATTTGAGGTTAGGTTTATTGCTTCTTTTCGAGTTTTCTGCTTCTTTTGTCTCCCACTCTTTCTGCTCTTTTGGCTTTTTGCCTCCTCCTCCCGGCTCTACAAGGAGCATACTAAGACTCAAGAAGCTGATTTTATCATTGCTGATAAAAATTTCATGAAGAAAATAGGACGGAGCTAGCAGATAGAATGGAGTTTGATTATCATATTTCTCACTGGCTCTCCCTGGCTATCAGTACAATGGGTAAGCAAGAAATAATCTAGCCTGTAGAAGAAAAGGTAATATTTGGTAGGTTTTAAAAATAATTCTGCTGGAAAGTTACAGATTTGTTTGTGTATGAATCACTCTTGGAATTCTTATGATTGCCTTTGAGGCATAAACTTCAGAATGTGTCTGAACTATTAAGCATCTACCTTGTTGGTGTGGCTAGGTGTTTAAGAGAAGTAAACTGAAATTAAATTATGTTAACCAAGAAAAAAATTAGCCCCTCACCCCCAAGTTTAGGTGTATCTGTTTAAATCTAGATCTAATCTGAAATTTCTGGTAATGTGGTCAGACTCTGGGTAGCATTTGGTAGCTCTGGAAATTATAGTCACTCTAGTAAACTGCTGAAATCTAAGCTGAGGACATCATGGGCGCTATAAACCTGGAGTGTCAGCTACAGTGTATACTGACCAGATCCACTCACCTCCTCTCAGCTTCACCCTGAGTTCTTGGGAATTTCTTTCTTTCCTTTTTTTTTCTTTTTTTTTCTGAGTCGGAGTCCTGCTCTGTCGCCCAAGCTGGAGTGCCGTGGCACAATTTCCGCTCACTGTAACCTCTGCCTCCCGGGTTCAAGCGATTCTCCTGCCTCAGCCTCTTGAGTAGCTGGGACTACAGGCGTCCACCGCCACGCCTGGCTAATTTTTGTATTTTTAGTAGATACGGGGTTTCACCATATTGGCCAGGCTGGTCTCGAACTCCTGACCTCATGATCCGCCCCCCCCCACCCCCCCACCTCCCAAAGTGCTGGGATTACAGGCATGAGCCACCATGCCCAGCCTTCTTGAGAATTTCTTAACCAGACATTATAAAAAACAAAAATCGTACTAGGTCTGTAACTGGGCATTTTTGTATAATAAATGGTTTAAACACAATTCCGATTTTATAGACTAAAACGATGGTAAAGAACTCTTAAAGGAAGAAAGAGAATCTATTCAGGAATTATTTCCATGAAGGGAATATCGTTTGTCCTGGGTGAACAATTCGAGAAGCATTTAAGAGTAGCCAAAGCCATTTCAGAGAGAAGAACCACGTGTTGAAGGGAGAAGACTGCTGATGTGGGACAGGTGGGAGGCATGGTTATGGTTGGTGCCCTAGAATCATATAGTGGGGTGGCCTTGAGCAAGCCATTGTCAGACAGCCATGAAGTAGTTTCCTAACCTACAACCAAGGGACTAGGCACAGAATTTCTTAAGGTAAGGTCCACAAGCCATTAGGTCAGCATCTAATAAGCCCCTCCAAGGGATTATAATGCACTCCAGAGTTTACAACGCTTGGATCAAAGAACCTATGCATTTTCTTGTAAATGCGGGATTTTTAATCATTTACACTTTAGCAATTTAAACTCTATTACAGTTTGTGGAAAAGACTTAAAGAGACACTGATGACTGATTTAAAATACTCTTTCAGGCCACAGGAAGACTTCATTAGACAAACTCTTCAAGAACTCTCTTCTTAGATTACACCTACCTCATGGAGAACTGCAATGGTTGTCCCTATTTGCTGTTTTTGTTTTGTTTTGTTTTTTGAGGTGAAGTCTCGCTCTGTCACCCAGGCTGGAGTGCAGTGGTGTGATCTTGGCTCACTGCAACCTCCACCACCCAGGTTCAAGCGATTCTCCTGCCTCAGCCTCCCGAGTAGCTGGGACTACAGGCACTCGCCACCACGCCAGCTAATTTTTGTATTTTTAATAGAGACGGGGTTTCATCATGTTGGCTAGGCTGATCATGGACTCCTAACCTCAGATGATCCACCCGCCTTGGCCTCCCAAAGTGCCGGGATTACAGGCATGAACCGCCATGCCCAGCCCCTATGTGCTTTTTAAAGTTCTCTTTAACTTAAAAAACCACAATACTTTTCTGTAGTTAACAAAAAATTGTTTGTGGATTAAAAATACTGTGAGATATCCTCTTCCTAATTTTCTCAACTAGTTAAATTACCATGTTGTAACTTTGAGAAGTAGCATGATTTCATCTACATAGTAATGCAATTTTATGTACTTTTAACTTTTGAAATGAAATGAAAACCAAAATATTCCAAATTAATATTCTTTAGGATTGTGCAAGAAGCCCAGTTCTTTTTTTTTTTTTTTTTTTTTTTTTTTTTTTTTTTTTTTTTTTAGACGGAGTCTCGCTCTGTCACCCAGGCTAGGGTGCAGTGGCGCGATCTCAGCTTACTGCAAGCTCCGCCTCCAAGGTTTACGCCAGTCTCCCATCTCAGCCTCCCCAATAGCTGGGACTACAGGCACCAGCCACCACGCCCGGCTAATTTTTTGTATTTTTAGTAGAGATGGGGTTTCTCTATGTTGGTCAGGCTGGTCTTAAACTGCCGACCTCAGGTGATGCGCCTGCCTCAGCCTCCCAAAGTGCTGGGATTACAGGCACCTGCCACCACGCCCGGCTAATTTTTTTTTTTTTTTGTATTTTTAGTAGAGATGGGGTTTCACCGTGTTAGCCAGGATAGTCTCGATCTCCTGACCTCGTGATCCGCCAAGGCTGCCTTGGCCTCGAAAAGTGCTGGGATTATAGGCGTGAGCCACCGTGCCCGGCCAAGAAGCCCAGTTCTTTAACATCATAAAATGATATGCATCTATGTGTATTCCGTATATTTAAACATAATTAAAGGCAAACAAGTTATACTATATCCCAAACATGCTGACATGGTTTGGCTCTGTGTCCTCGCTCAAATCTCCTCTCAAATTGTGATCCCCAGGTGTCAAGGGAGGGACCTGGTGGGAGGTGATTGGATCATGGAGGTGGTTTCCCCCATGTTGTTCTCATAATAGTGAGGGAGTTCTCATGAGATCTGATGGTTTTAAAAATGACAGTTCCCCCTGCATGCTTTCTCTCTCCTGCCACCTTGTGAAGAAGGCGCCTGCTTCCCCTTTGCCTTCCGCCATGATTGTAAGTTTCCTGAGGCTTCCCCAGCCATGCTTCCTGTACAGCCTGTGGAACTGTGAGCCAATTAAACATCTTTTCTTCGTAAATTACCCACACTCAGGTAGTATGTTTATAGTAGTGTGAAAATGTACTAATACACATGCATATTATTCTTTGGCAAGCCAATTGTAGAAATCACTTTTTTTCTACCCCAGTGCCATAGAGCTAATTCCATTTTCATTTTATAAATGAATCCAATAGGCATTTCCTGCATGGGCCCTACAAGGTTTTTCAGGCTCAATGTGTATCAGTTTGTGTTCTTGCGTGGTTAAAATAAGAGCAAAAGTATGTAGTATAAGTAAGTTCCTTCTCCCATCATGTTTAATATTGGTCACGGAGGAACAATACAATGTGTGCTTTCTGTATATATACAGTCTTTGCAAGGTAGGATTTTCCCCCCTTACTTAAGGGAAGTTTTTCTAAGAGCACATCTTTTTAATGGTATTCTTTCCCCTTCTCGGTGAGGACTATTGATTGAGTGGACACTGCTTACTGTAGCTGTTCCGAGCTGCCAGCAGCAGGGTTTCCTGTGATTGATTTTATATAGCACCTTTTCTACTTGAGAAATCCCAAAGCACTTAACAAAGCAGGGAGTGAGTTTGATGCTGATAGTGATGGCGTAGGCAAACACTGGCAGTGGCATGAACCGGCAGCGGCTCACATTGCTTCAGATTCTCGACTGCAGAGAGCTGGCAGCCAGGTCACCACCATTCCCTCTGGTCTGCCTAGAATCTCCAGACCGGAAAGGACATCTAGCTATCCTTGAGGATATTCCTTGACTTCCACCCTGACCAGCCCCTATGTCACTCAAGATAAATAAGATTGGCCACTGTGGGTGGCTTCAGAGGAGTCATTTACTCTTGAATCCTTTATTTCCTCATGGGTTCCATATGGTAGGTAGATTTGGTGTCCTGTCCAGTCAGCAGTTCTAAGACTCTATTTCCTGATTTTTTTTATTTTTTGTTTTTCAGAGACAGGGTCTTGCTCTGTCACCCAGTCTGGAGTGCAGTGGCATGATCATAGCTCACTGTAGCCTCGAACTCCTGGACTCAATCCATCCTCCTGCCTCAGCCTCCTGAGTAGCTAGGACTATAGGCATGTGCCCCACACCCAGCTAATTTTTTATTTTTTGTAAAGACAGGATCTTCCTCTGTTGACCAGGCTGGTCTCAAACTCCAGGCCTCAAGCAATCCTCCTGCTTTGGCCTCCCAAAGTGCTGGGATTACAGGTGTGAGTCACCACACCCAGCCAATTTCCAGAGTATTTTTTGAGTCTCGAGGAGGTGCAGGCTCAAAAGTAGATTGTTCCAGGCATCTGCTCTGGAGAGAGAATACTCTTTGGCTGATTTTAGTACTAGATAAGTGCAAAAACAAGCAAGAGGGCATCTGCAGAAATGCATGATGTGTTTGCCCTCAGAAGGAGCGTACATTGCTTACTTCTTTGACACCTAGCACAGTGCTTAGCACATAATAACCCCTCAATAAATGTTTGTTGAATAGATGTGTAAAAATGAAAAGCATCTTTTCAGTGTCAGAGAAGGACAAATGTCAGTCCAGAATTAGGGGTGCTCAGGGCCTAGCATTGTCTACTTTAGCAATAAGCGTGCAAAATAAGCCAGCCCTGTCCCTATAGAGGCAGCAAAAATGGGACTAAAACAATGGTCTTTTTTCCCCTGTCCTTTTCTACCTCGTTTTGATGCAAAAGTGAAGCTGCTTGTTTCATCTGCAGGTTGGGGTGAGGAAAGAAGGAGAAAATTGATAAGGTAAAAAGAACTAACATTAAGCTCAGAGTATGATCTATTCACTTCCAGTAAATATGAATTGGAGAGAGGAGAGATGTGGAAAGACTCCCGGAAGGGGAGGAGAGACCTCACCAATTTGAGTAGGTCTTGAAGCAACAAGGAACCTGTCATTGAAGGAACAGAAAGAAAGCCATATGATTCTTCTTAGGATCTGGACTATTCTTGCCCTCATCTTCATAGACGTGAACTTCCTTAGTGTCTCTAGCAAGGAGCAGGAGGATAACTGGGGAGGGAGAGAAGGAGAAAGTCACGCTGAGACCTCTGGGCCCATACATTCCCCTGTACCCCATGGGAGGAGAGCAGTGGCAGTTGTGAGGTGACTTTGGAGGAACAGTTAGCAGGTCACACCCTGTGGCTCCAGCTGAATTGATACCCAGAAGTCTGGTGTGTCATACATCTCATCACCCAGTTAGCTTGCTCAAAAGAGGTGAGGAACACCCTAATTAAAATGTCTGTGTGCATTCATCTTCACCTGTGGTTTCTTTTCTTTATAGTATGGCCATAGCTTTTATTTTTTAATTTATTTTTATTTTTTGAGATGGAGTCTCGCTCTGTTGTCCAGGCTGGAGTGCAGTGATGTGATCTCGGCTCACTGCAAGCTCCGCCTCCCAGGTTCACGCCATTCTTCCGCCTCAGCCTCCCGAGTAGCTGGGACTACAGGCGCCCACCACCACGCCGGCTAATTTTTTGTATTTTTAGTAGAGGCAGGGTTTCACCATGTTAGCCAGGATGGTTTTGATCTCCTAACCTCGTGATCTGCCCGCCTCGGCCTCCCATAGTGCTGGGATTACAGGCATGAGCCACCGCACCCAGCTTATGTATGGCCATAGCTTTTAAATTCATTTTCAAGTAAATAACTTACTTTTGTCTTAAACAGTGCATTGAACTGTCAAGTGTCCTTTGCTCTTCAAATAGCCCACAGAGGCCCACAGTATTTTTGTCCTCATTTTATGGATGAAAAAGCTGAGGCCCAGAGAGGATAAGTGACTTGCCAAGGTCACACAGCAAGCAAACAGTGGAGCTGGAATTCAAACCTAGGTTACTATGTGCTACTTCTCACTCACTGTCCACTGTGCCTTGCTTTCTCCATCTCAAACAGAAAAAAAAAAATTATAAATCCTGATTCAAAAGAGAAACTGTATTGTTATGACACTCAGCATTTGAAGAACTAAGTTGTGTATGTTTGTAGTTTCCTTTTGAGCTCAGACCACACAGCCACAGCCAGCTGGCTTACTACCCTAGGCTATCAGCTAAAATACACCACTTTTTATTTTGTGGCCTTCTTCTTTTTAGGAACAGGAATAAACACCTGGGATTTTTGCCCATAAGATTCATGGCCAAGTATATTGTCTCTACTTGGGGCATCCTTGACACTTTGGTGACCCCATCTCTAGGACAAGAGGGCTGGGCTGGGCTGAACCAATGTGCTCCAAGGCCCCTTTCAGCACGGACAACCTATGACGGCAGGCAGGTGAGAGTCCACCGACCTGCAGCTAAAGAAAGAGGCAAACTGGGGTGGGCACAGCTGGTGACTCAGTTCTTATCCATGCTAGCTTACTGGGAGCAGATGATGGCAGGCATTGGCTTTGAAGCTGGGCACATGAACACACACAAGACACAGTTCTTGCCCTCCAGGGGTATGGAGTCTAGTGAAGCCTTCCCAAAGGAGCCTGCATGATTGGCAGTTACTGCTCACATGTTTACTTTGTATTGGTGAATTTTAAGAGGTGTCCCTTGCACAATATGAGTAATTTAAAATATATCTACACGTGATGAATTCTTCCTTCTATCCATTGAGGAAAAAAGCCCTATTTAAATAGATGGACGGACATTGAGTGGGTCTCTCTGTGTCCCAATAAGATGAGCACATTCTGCCCTTAAACAGATGCACATTGCATCCTTGGGAAGCTGCAATGGACAACTCTGGAGGCTTGCACTGTTAGGAAGCACACCTTGGAAATACCACACAAGGAGAGCAGGGCCTCTGGTGTTTCTGACTGACATGAGTGAGCTCAAGAAGAGCCTGATTAAGGGAACTGGGGCCCTTCTTGAGAGGTTGGGGGGGAGCATGGATCATACGGCAGTTTTGTTTGGAAGAAAAGCTGGTCAAAGCCACAGGGAGTCCTTGTAAGGCCAAAGGAGAGAAAGTTGTTCCCTTGGAGAGAGTGGCATTTTGGAAAACTGAAAATCACTTCGGTAATATTGTATATGAGAATCTTTGTAACCAAAAAGAGATGCAATAAATCTCTCAGTTTGAAGCCTTCTTCAATATTTTACAGATCACACAATCATCTCCAGCTTTTGGCACAAAGAAAAATCCACATGACAAACCTTACGGAACATTAGCAATATCAAGATAAGCTACATCTGCAGAATACCAATGAAATTATCCCTACCTGCTGCTGGTGTTTTCAAAAATGTGAGGCGGAGGGTCCATTTTTTTTTCCTGTTAAAAATGGAAATCGGTGTTTGAGTATTCCATGAAGTTCTTCAGGTTCATTAACAAGGTCAAAATCAATGTTATTTTACTGTTTGGAATCATTTTTGGTGGAACAATGAAAAGAAACCATAGTAGAAGTAGTCTTAATATAATCATTTTCTTTTCATTGTTCTTTATGGGAAAATAATTTGGCCCGAAATTTAGTGGTCCCATCAGGGAGGTGATATCTTTAAAAAGGTGGTCTGAAGGACAGGTTTTACTGTACTTTAATAGGCTTATAGATTAATATAAATCTTAATATTCATAATCTTTACCATTTCTTTTCTCAATATCTGCTCCATCTATACATCTATCTATAATGTATGTTTCAAACACAAGATATGCTTGATTTTTATTAAATATACTGATGGTGCTACAGGGACAGCCACTTGACCTAGTTAAAAAAAGAAAAAAGAGCCAGGGGGTCAAATTTATGGATAGTCTGCTGCTGAAAACAGATTTTTGCAGATAATACAATGGCCTGAGAGCAGGGCTGTCTTTGCAGATTTGCCATGTGCTATTATTTGTGTATGGCCAGGTCAGTAAAATAAATATGTGTATATTGGGTGCCAAGTGTGAGCTGCAGATGATCATGATGAAATGTGGATTTCTCACCTGACAGCTTGATTTTTCTAATCAAAACATGGAATATTTTCAACCTACATATGCTCACAAAAGAAAATCACAGTGATCACTACATAGGAAATTTACTTATTGGACAGAAAAGAAAATATGTAGGTATGCAATGCTTGGCAAGAATAAAAAAATGCTAATTTATTTTAATGTGGTTATTTAAAGGAAACATTATATAAGTGATTTTGGTTTTATTTTGATTCTGAGATTCCTTGTTTGCCTGTCAGCTTATTATGTTATAAACATCAAAGAAATTAATGAATTGTAGATGTGTACAACATTGATATATTATGTAAAAATATGTACATATGTATATATATCTTTTACTGATTATTAAAAGTAATACATCCTTATTATAGAAAATTTACAAAATATGAGGCAAAAACCAAAATACTCACCACCCAGAGATAATCACATTAACATTTTCTCTCCTCTGTTTTGTTTTACACAGTTTAGAGGATCCTGTATGTATAAAATTGAATATGGGTTTATTAAATTCCGTTGTAGGATCCTATAACTTACTTCACTATTTCCTATAATTGGATGTTTGTATGGTTTCTTGTTTTTTCCTATCATAAATATAAAAGATAAACACCTTTTATATAAACCTTTGGTGGCATTTCACATAACTGCCCCAGGAGCTAGTCCCAGAGATGGAATTAATGAATTAAGTAGAGTAACATTTTTAAGGCTTTTGATAAGTATTGCCAACCACTTTCCACAAAGCTTAGGCCAATATGTAGTGTAAGCTTATTTTAATCAGATTTGATGTACTTTGCCCACATGAAGAAAATGCTGTGGTTTCAGGTTTCCAAAGCAGTGATCTCCTGTAGTTGGCAATGATGTTCCTTTGTGGTTGCCCTGAGGAAGATGTGAGAAAGTGTTGTAGAGGCCTATTTGTCTGTTTTTGGGGAGTGCTGGTTCTTCTGGTTAATTCACATAAAGGCTTTTTTTTTTCTTTCTTCTTTTTTTACATTATGTGGTCTTCAGAAATAGTACTTAATGTTTTAAACATTAATATTAATTGAAAAAGGAGAGAACTTAAATAATTGCCTATATATTCTCTTTACCTTTGTATATGTATATTTGTGGTAATGAGAAAAAAACGTGGAATTTATTACTAGAAAAATGGGTCTATAAAAGTATTTATGCTCTTTTGCCCACTCAACTTCCAGCTTTACTGGCTTTAAATATTTTGTCCTCAGGACCTCAGTCCTCTAAGGTATTTGGCTGTGTGCAGAATGTCATATTCCTGTCCCCTCTGTTGATAAGGATGTGGCTTTGTGTCTGTGGATGCCTGTGTGTGCAGAGGCTGGGCTCTCTGAAGGCGGAAAGCAGTCACTGCCTCTGTGGCTGCTCCCTCGTGATCCCTGCATCCTACACACACTGGTTTCCCACCACTGGCTGTCTGGTGACAATGTGTCTACTGTGCTTGAAACTGTTTAAATCCAGGGTATCATTTGGACATTGTCAGTTACTCCAAGATTCACCAGTATGGGTATGCCCACTTTAGACATAGTAGGAATCGTGTAAAGGAAGGAAAGCAAGAAGGCAGGGTAGACACGCAGCCCCATTCACATTTAAATGCAAGGCCAAGGATTGGGGGTTGTTTTCTGATGAATCTTTCAGTTTCTGCTAGTGTGTGGCTATAACCATTCTAAATGGCAGTGCAGGGGTCTTCTTTGCTTTATGGCTTTCTAATTGGCAACTAAATCCTATTTCTGAAAAGCAAAAATAGATGTTGCAAACAGGTATCTTTCTTTGGGTTGCCTTGGTCACCTTTAGGTGCCTTTTCACAGGAAGAAGGAGAGAATGAAAGTTCTTTTGCTGAAGAGGAGCTTCCTTCTCAAAACTTCTCAGAACATTGACCATGACTGCTCATGGCTAATCCTGGCTCCTTTTCCCTAAAGGGAAACACTGAGAAAAGTCTGAGAACTCAGGATTGGGGAGAGGCTCTAGAGGGAACCAACCCACCTTCAGTGAGGCTTGCTTTTGTCCAGACGCTGCCTATTTAGTACATCAGTAACCTTATTTTATTCAAAATAGGGCGTCTCACTGTATTTCAAAGTGGTTTACAACTCTGTATAAAATAGAACATCTTTACTAGGGGATGGTGGAATATAAACGTAGAAACACAAATATTAATACTACCCTCACAATGCATGAATTTGCTGAGTTTTGTTATGTATAAAAACATATTTAGCTACCAGCTTGACTGTCACTGTGGAAAATTGCACAAACCAGTATATGTAAGTGAATAATTTTACATGTAGTTAGCGTCTTTTCTGATTAAGAGAGTCTTTTAAAGAACATATTGATTATGCATCTTATGTATCCTATGTGGCTAAAGCAGCTCTGTGAATAGAGACCTGCCAGTTGTTTTGTTAAAATAACAGTGCAGCTGAGATTAAAAAAAAAAAAAAAAAAAGAATGAATACAGCCTATCTGGAAGAGCTACTTTTAGTTTTAAAAGGTGGAGGAGGAGGGAATCAAGAGTTAATGTTTTAGTTTGCAAATTTAAGAGTTTTGGGGAAGAATGTCAGGTCAGGCAAATGTCTGGGCCACAATGGAATGAAGGTTACGTATTTGCTAAAATGTTTCCAGACTAGGACTTTCCAAGTGAGTGGCAGATATGCGTGGGAAAGTCACCCTTGAAACCAAAGAGGGGAGGATGCATACCAAAAGAGAATCTGGTTTTTTGCATTGTAGTTGTAATGGAACAATCACTGTTGCCAAATATAAACTTCTTAGGTTTGTAAAACCCCAAATAACACCACTCTCCATAGATAAAAATGTACATTTGAAGGAAATAGTTCTACAATCGAACTAGAGATTGTCCTTGCCTCTCAGAAACAAAACCGAATGTCATCTGTCCAAGAAAAAACTCTTTAAAAGTGCTTTCCTGAATTGTGTTGACTCTTCAGTGTGTCAGTGGGCAGGTCCCGGCTGTGTTCGCAGCTTTATGGTCTCCTCCGGGCCTCTGGGGGTGGCTTTGAATGGGACAGCTTCACAAAATCTGCATGAAAATTGGGAATTGTCAAAGTAATTTGCCATTTACTGACTTGCTCTCTATGCCTTTTGTGTTTTGATCAATAAAAACTTAAATCCTTTACCCAGTTTAGTAACAACCTATTCTAAAGCATTATATTCCCCCTAATGTTTTCCGAGTTCTGGTTGTACAGTTATCCATTTTCAATGATATTCATTTTAAAAGGTTAACAAACGAGAAACTAAACCAACCATACAAATAACCGCCCAAAGAACACTTTCCAAAATGTGTTGCTGTAGTGCCATTTCAAATTTAATATTCATGCAGAGGAAAGCTAAAGGCCACCAAACCAGGTGGATAAAATAGTACTGCATTTTATGACTCATTCTTAAATGAAATCTCTTAAATATTGCTAATGAAGCCGGCTCCCCCGCCACAGCCTTGCCGGGCGCCCTTTCGAGCTGCTTCAGTTCCATTTCCCTGTCTAGCAATTTGCCCCAGGCCCCTATTAAATGAATTATCACGGCCCCTAAATCATCTCTGCGGGGGTTTCCTCTAATCCCATCAAGACACTTACACTCCCTTTCTTCCCTCCTGGTGACATAATGAATGATTATTTCATGGGGAGCCGTTAAAGAGGCCTCTCTGGAAGAGGGGAATGCGCGCGGCCCGGGGCGGAGGCGCGGGGCTGGGCTACGGGGAGGCCGGGTGGGCACCAGCGCCGCCTCGGGCTGACGGGGACAAAGAGGCCACGCGGCCACCAACTGCCCTCCCGGCCGCCCGAGGTGGGGGTTCCCGCGAGCGGCGGGCCGACAGCCTCCCGCTCCAGGCCTCCCCGTGCGCCCGGCCTGGGTAGCGACTCCGGGAGCCCAGGAACGCAGGGCAAGGAGAGAGAATATAAATGTTTTCCTTAACCAGAGGAAACACAGCACTCACAAACCACTTGCGGAATAGATTAAGCTAATTTATTAAACACAGTTTGCCTGGCGACTGAGCTGAGCTGAGTAATGATTTACAATTAAAAAAAAAACATTAATAAGAGAAAGTCAGGGGCCACCGTGGCCCTTAATCATGCGGCCATGGCAGCTCCGACGCGGCTGGGGCGCGCGTCCCGGCGCTGGGTTTGGGACCAAGGGTGGCCTTAGGCCTGCGGCATCGGTGAAACTTCGCAGCCATTGCGGAGCCCGGGCCCCCAGCTCCGGGGAGGTGGCGTCCAGGAGAAGAGAGCTGGGCCTTGGGCGGGGAGCCATCTCCAGGGAATCAGGCAGAGGGACCCTCTTCCCCAGAGGACGGGGTGGTTTGGGGGTGTGTGTGCGTGAGTGTGTTTTACATGTTGTTTCTGAGGCGCTCAGACCTCCCTTCGCATACCAGTGCTGGGTCTTCTGACAGTGAAGTAACATAAAACAGTTTCCAGGAAATTTTGGAAATTGAACTTGAGGACACGTGTCTTGAGTAGCGATTCTCAACAGCGTTGGGTGGCAGCAACCCTCTTTTCATAACAAATACTTCCTAATGCCCAGCGCGGTGGCTCACGGCTGTAATCCCAGTTCTTTGGGAAGCTAAGGTGGGAGGATCTCTTGAGCCCAGGAGTTCGAGACCAGCCTGGGCAACACAGTGAGACCCCGTCTCTACCCAAAAAATACAAAAATTAGCTGGGCATAGTGGCACACGCCTGTAGTCCCCGCTACTCAGGAGGCTGAGGCAGAAGGATCACTTGAGCCTGGGAGGTCCAGGCTGCAGTGAGACGTGATTGTGCCATTGCACTCCAGCCTGAGCAACAGAGTGAGATCGTGTCTCAGAAAAAAAAAAAAAAAAAAAGAAAAGAAAAAGAAAGAAAGAAAGAAAAAGAAAAAAGTTGTAATATCTTTTACTATTCCAAATAAAAATATTGAATAATATATCCTACATGTGATTTAGAAAAAGAGAAGTTAGAAGGAAGGAAGAAAACAAAGAGAGGCAAAAACATGAGGGCCTAACTATAAACAACAGCACATAAGGTATAATATAACAAAAATACGGTAAAACACATGTTTCAATGGGTACATTCTCCATCAAAACAACTAAGGAATGAGGTAATCAAATAATCTCAAGGCCTTTCTTTTTTTTTTTTGACAGGCCCTCACTCTATTGCCCAGGCTGGAGTGCAGTGGTGCCATCTTGGCTCACTGCAGCCTCAATCTTTGTGGGCTCAAGTGATCCTCCCACCTGAGCCTCCTGAGTAGCTAAGACTACAGGCACGTGCCACCACGCCCAGTTAATTTTTGTATTTTTTTGTTAAGATGGGGTTTTGCCATATTGCCCAGGCTGATCTTAAACTCCTGAGCTCAAGTGATCCTCCTGCCTCAGCCTCCCAAAGTGCTGGGATTACAGGTGATCACATCACTTTATAACAAATGTTGATTTAAGAGAAAGCTTTCAGTTGATTGTTGTTGACTCTTTTGCTTTATAATCAACATTATGAAATAAGGGCTGAATAAGGATATTTCCTCATGCATGTAGAATCATCCAAATGTGACAGCTGTGTTTGGGAGAACTCAAAGCCCAAGAGCTACATTGCATTGTTGTCCATAACATGATTTTCCAAAATGGTGAGCAACTCTTCGTCAGGTTCCAGACAAAACTGTGTACATGGTAGTTGTATTCCTGGAAAATTTAATGTACATTAAAACTAGGTAAAAACACTTTGTGCTCATATGAGAAATGGAGCTGGATAATTATCAAAGGCTTTTTCGCCTACATGAATATCTGATGGAACACTGGGATGTGTTCTGAAGGACCTGGAACAATTGTTTGAGTGCCAATGTACTGCCTTTTTGGGGTGGACACTACCCTTTGAAATTCCCTGGTCTAGAACATGGGTTTCTAAATTCTTTGCATTAGAATTTCATGGAAAGTAGTACATTTTACATATGACATTAGAGGGTTTGCAGGCTTCTTGAAACCCATTCATAGACCCTCTATCAAGTCTATGTATTCTGAATTCTAAACCCTTGGTGTATAGCAGAAATTGAGAGGCTAGAATCATAGAATAGGATAGAACCTTACTTGGATCCTCTGAGGAAAATCAGCTCATCCAAGGTCTGAAGACCATATTCAAATTTTGAGTTTATTTGTTTATTGCGGGAAATTAGTCATCTTCCTGGTTCTGGAAGTGGAAACTAAATTACTTTAGTCCTTAAGGCGGCTCTAACACACTGTTTACTTCTACTCAACTTGTGATCAATAAAAACCCTAAATCTATTCTACTTGTTCTGGCTAAAAATGTTTGACCTTTGTACTTAGGCAGATAATTTTTTGTATCGAAGTGTAGGGCTTTACATTAGTACCTATTAAATGCCTTCCTGTTGAAGATGACCCTTTATCCTGGCCTTGTCTAGATGTTTTTAGATACCAATTTTGTCTTTGAATTCATAAGCTTTCCTTTCTTGTTCTGTGTCACCTGCATGTCAAAATGTTAGAATTAATTATTATAAAAAGGAAAACTGAGATAGAGGCCTCTTTTGCCAATGCTATATCACTAGTAATAATAGGAATATGTTCGCTTTTTCTAGTGTATACAGGAAAAGCCCCATTCGTTTAGTGTGTATATCATTGCATATTTAGAGCTGGAAAAATAAGGCAGTGTGCATTATAATGGTGCTTCCTTTTACGTTGCCAGAAACATTTGATTTTTATTTAATTAATTAACTTTTATTTAATTAATTAACTTATTTATTTTGAGATGGAATGTCACTCTGTTGCTCAGTGCAGTGGTGTGATCTCAGCTCACTGTAACCTTTGCTACCTGAGTTCAAGCAATTCTCCTGCCTCAGCCTCCTGATTAGGTGGGATTACAGGCGTGCACCTCCACACCCAGCTAATTTTTGTATTTTTTTGATACAGATGGGATTTTATCATGTTGGCCGGGCTGGTCTTGAACTCCTGACCTCAAGTGATCCACCTGCCTGGGCCTCCCAAAGTGCTGGGATTATAGGTGCGAGACAACATGCCCAGCCTGATTTTTATTTTAAAAGTCTTTTAGAAGATTGCTGTTCCCGACTCTCAATGCTGGGATTTTGTCAATTCTAAAAATAATATTGTACCAAATTCACATATGTTTTATAAGAAGTCTTCCACAACCCTGCCATTCTAACGTAACTGTTTTTATTTTTTCACGTTTCTTTCCACAGCTTCTACTTTGTGTTTAGGCTTTTACATATTGCATGCCCAATTTTCTACATCTCTTTCTAGTTCCCTGTTAGAAATGGGTGTTAGCCTGGATTTATTCTTAAGCAAGTGCAATTGAACTAAAACAAGCAACAGAGCGTCTTCCATACATACAGCTTTGCCTAAGTGGGCTAACAAGTGGGCTGAAATCTTTGTAGGCCTTACAGAAAGTGATCACCATAGAAACGAGGTAGAACTGTCATGTGAACTTAGCAGCTCACTTTTTAAAGAATTATCAAACATCTACATAAGTCAGAAGTGTATGGGGGGCAACGGGGTCTTGAGCTGCCAATTTAGAAAGCCCTGAAGTTGTGATTTGGAACATTTTGGTTTAGGGAGCCCAGACTAAAGTCTGTGTCTTCAGTTCTGCTCAAGAACAGGGTGAGGGGGTAGGAAAGGGTGGTAGAGAGGGCGTTTTGATTCATTTTTGGTTTTGGAGGGTGCTGGGACAGTTGGGGAAATCACCTCCTCATTAGAAGCCCTTTACAGGCCTGGCACAGTGGCTCATGCCTGTAATCCCAGTACTTTGGGAGGCTGAGGCTGGCAGATCACCTGGGTTCAGGAGTTCGAGACCAGACTGGCCAACATGGCGAAAACCCATCTCTATTAAAAAAAAAACAACAACAAAAATTAGCCAGGCCTGGTGGCGAGTGCCTATAATCCCAGCTATTCAGGAGGCTGAGGCACGAGAATCACTTGAATCCGGGAAGCAGAGGTTGCAGTGAGCCGAGATGGTGCCATTGCACTGCAGCCTGGGCGACAGCGTGAAACTCCGTCTCAAAAAAAAAAAAAAAAGAAGCCCTTTACTTTACTTCTGTTTGTCTCCCCCTGGAACTTTCTTCAGGACCCAGGTGGGTGGCTACAGCCTAGAGATGCTTGTCCACAGCCCAAGGAAGTCTAAGCTAAAGTTTCATTTACAATTTATACATGGTTTTCTACCCTTTTATGCTGAGTATTTTATAGAACATCTTCTCTGCAAATATCCTTTATCTTTTAGAAAATTGATAATAATGGTTGCTATTATTTATTGGGCATCTAGTATATGCCAGGCAGTGTATACTTATATTATTATGCTTCACAACAATATCATGAGATGGGAGTCATTGTGTCATTTTCACAGTCCAAGGTCATGTCACTACGTAACATTCTGTGTCCTTTTAAGACTATACAAATTTGAGCAATATAAAATGACATCACAGGCTGGGCGCGGTCATGCCTGTAATCCTAGCACTTTGGAAGGCTGAGGCAGATGGATCACCTGAGGTCAGGAATTCAAGACCAGCCTGGCAAACATGATAAAACCCCGTCTCTACTAAAAATACAAAAAAAATAGCCGGGCATGGTGGTGGGAGCCTGTAATCCCAGCTACTCAGGATGCTGAGGCAGGAGAATCGCTGGAACCCGGGAGGTGGAGGCTGCAGTGAGCCGAGATCGCGCCACTGTACTCTAGCCTGGGTGACAGATGAGACTCTGTCTAAAAAAAATAAAATAAAATAAAATAAAATGACATCACAATATTCCAAGGCTTTTCTCTCGTTCAGGAAGACAAGAGAAGGTTAACAGACAGACCTGGGGCTTTTCCAAAGCAGGAAGGATAGTGTGACTGCTCTTACTGACTTCTTTCTGCATAAAGCACAGGATGTTTCTGGAGTAAGCGAAGGGCAGACTCTTGGAAACTTAGCAACAGGAAATGATCTTGAAACAATGAAGCTTAAGAGACAGAGCTGGCATATTTTTAGGATGTAAAACATTGGACTTGGAATATATAAGTTGTAGCACAGAATGTCCCACCAAACCACTGGGTGACTACAAATCAGTTACCGAAGTAAATTCCTCCAGCCTTAGGTTGCATCAATGTTTGATGAATAAATATATGATGATTTTTCAGAGTTGCTAAGAATTCCTTATAAGAGAGGAACAGGAAAAGCTGACCTTGTTTAGCATATGCAGTGCTTCTCAGCCTTTGAATGGAAACACTCAAACCATAAAATGTAATTCTGTTTTCTCTCACCACTTAAGTTTTTGACCAAGAGTTACCCTTGTCAAGCTCAGAAATCATTCTGGGTGATGTAAAGCAGGTTACAGGGCAACCCAGTTCCATAATTGAATAAATTATAAGTTTTCAAATGTTCCTTGCTCCAGAAATAAAAATAATTGGCCAGGGTCTTTTTGAGGTTGGCCTCATCCATAATCTGAGTCCCTGCCTGAGGCAGCTCTAATCCCACGAATGCATGACTAACACAGTCATGTTGTTGCTGTGGCCCTCGGAAACACCAAGAGTCTTCCTAAAAATCAATCCCAGACTTTTAGTATTATCAGGTCTTCTCTGTAGGTGGCTGGGACTGCTGTCATTGTTCCAGCTTACAATGACTTCAGAGCTCCAGGAGAAATTAGGCCCTGATTCAGCCGATCCCCAGAAACCCCATTCAAGGGAATCTGGGCATCCAAAATGTTTTCTTTAGCAAGCTTAGTTCTGCCATCTGCACCAGAAAAGACTGTGGGTCTGGTCACAAAACCTAGGACATTTCCACGTCCTGATGATTTATTACCAGGGCAAATGGAAATATTGCAGACCACAATATCATTTATCATTTAATTACATATCTTTCTGGAAGACAACATACACAACCAAAGAGGCAATTTAGAGCTGGCTTGTCTTTTGCTCTGGGCCTCAGTTTCCTTGCCTGCAGTAGGAGATGCTTGGGCAGAATGGTCTCTGGATCTTGAAGGGCTCTTTAGCCCTAACCTTCGAGAGTCTATAGATGCATAGGGAGATGAAGCTCTTACACAGAAGTGGCCTTCTTGAGCTATAGTTTCATTGGTACCACCTCCTATCTGTGCTACACAACTGCTTAGCCTCATCAAGCCTCAGCTTCCTCATCAGCAAAAATGGAGATAAGGACAGTACCAACTTCACAGAGTTAATTGCTTGAATTATTAAGGTAATGCATGTGCACCTCAGAGAAGGAAATCTCAGAGGGCACTCAACTTATATGTGCTATTATAATGATTATTGGGCCATCGCGTTGTAATCACTTTTCTTTGTTTATTTTCCTCCTTGCTCCCTATCTCTCCTTCTTTGCCTCCACATACTTTTCATCACTTATCTTTTCAAATTTACTTTTACCACACAAACCGTCTTCAAGAGATAAACTTTAAAGAAACAAAAATGAGAGATTCCAATATCAAGTTCAAGGATGATTGATTTCAGGACCCAATCCTAGATCTTTCAAGATGTTCATTCTATGCTGCTATAACCAAACACCTAAGGCTGGGTGATTTTTAATAAACAGAAATTTATCCACTCACAGTTGTGGAGGCTGGGAAATCCAATATCAATGTGCCAGTATCTGGCGAGGGCCTTCTTGCTGTGCTATAACATGGTGGAAGACATCACATGACAGAAGCAAGGGGGGTAGAGAGAGAGAGAGAGTGCAAGAAGGGCCAAACCCACTCCCATGATAACAAGCTGCCTCTCATGAATAGTTTCAGTTCATTCATGAAGGTGGAATCCTTGTGACCTAAACACCTCTTTAAGGTTCCACATCCCAATACCATCACAACGACAATTACATTTCAGCATGAGTTTTAGAGCGGACAAACATTAAAATCATAGCACAAGAATTGTAAACAATTCCCTGCACTTTTTTTTTTGCCTTATAGTATTTGCATATCTACTGCCCCCGTCAAACCATTTATATGGTTACAAACATGTAAGTTGGCGTGTTAATGTTGTGGAGATGTTTAGGAACAGGTATTTCTTTTGTGTACCTTCATTTTTCTATGTGTTAGAACAGGAAGGGTTGGGTTCTCCTTAAAAGACTCTGTCTGGACGAGGACTACTGTCAGTTAGTTTGTTTGAGACAGAGTCTTGCTCTGTTGCCCAGGCTGGAGTGCAGTGGCGCAATCTCTGCTTACTGCAAGCTCTGACTCCCAGGTTCACGCCACTCTCCTGCCTCAGCCTCCCAAGTAGCTGGGACCACAGGTGCCCGCCACCATGCGTGGCTAATTTTTTGCATTTTTAGTAGAGACAGGGTTTCACCGTGTTAGCCAGTATGGTCTCGATCCCCTGACCTAGTGATCCGTCCACCTTGGCCTCGCAAAGTGCCGGGATTACAGGTGTGAGCCACCGCGCCCAGCCGAGGAGGACTACTGTTTTGGCAATGTTTGTGGAATCTTATTTTCTTTGTGATGGATTAGGAATACATAACATGTGAAGCATTTTCCTTTTAAGATTTAAGTGTTTTCTACTTAGTCTACCGCAGGTTAAATAAACATTCCTGTGAACAAGCTCTTTAAAACATTTATATTTTCTCCTTCCCACATACCTCAGCAAATCTTAATTAGTGTCATTTGCTTCAAAATGTGCCCAGTTCATTTCCAGGCTGCCAAGGCAGAGTCACAGTTCAAGTTGCCATATGTTGATGGGAACAGGTCGACAACACTCTTCCCTGTCCAGAAAACATCTTTCTTGGTCCCTGAGCATTTGATAAAACCCAATTTCCCCATTTGCTCTGTAAATCCACTTCATCTGTACTATCTCCTCTTGGAACCAGATATCTTTGGAACAGAAAACTGGGAAAACAATCATGAGTGGCTGATGTCCTCCAGTCTTGCTTACTGACCAAAACATCAGCTACTTCATGGGATTCATCTATGAGCCTTACTATGTCATGCACCATAGAAAATTACACTTAATAGTCTCTAGGCCCCTTCTTAGGATGTTGTTAATTATTTCTATGATACAAATGCAAGAAATAACCAGAAGACTAGCAATGCAGTATGACAGAATCAAGCAAATTTGGAACAAAATGTTAGATTTTTAGTGTAAGCCAACCAGTAAGTCATTCTCTTTCTTGCTTCCTTGACAATAATGGAATGGGTTTTTCCTCTTCTACTTTTAGCCTCCTTTATGAAAAATGCCTTGGAATTATGGTCCTTTCATAGTTTTCCACAATGAATGTTGCTCCCTTCTGCCCTTCGTTTGGGAGAGATACTCTAGCCACAACTGAATGAATGTTGTTCTTTGTGGCTGGAAATGCAGAAAGTGAAATCTGGAAACTTGGTGTGGTGGGTACAGGGTGCACCACTCTGAGCCCCTCTTTAAGACCAAGGCATTTATTCCTAGAACTGCTGGAAGTGTTGTTTGCTGAAAGCTCTTAACAAAATATCTCTCCAGGAATTGTCCTATGCCAAAGAGAGCTGCCTTGCCAAAAGTGACACTCCCTTCCAGGAGTCAGCCCGCATCCAGTGGCTGTCAAAGGGGGAACAACTCTGCAGGATCATCTGGGCCCCTGAGCTCTCTGTAGACCAGCTGAAGCGACCGCATGGCCTCAACTTCTCCTTCCACCCATTCCTGTTTCCTGCTCTCCCTGCTCAGGGGTAACTCCAAGAGCACCCTCCAGTAAACCTCTTGCAAGAAATCTTCATCTCAGAGTCTATTTCCTGGGGAGCCTGACCTATAACACTCAGACTAAAAATGTTAGAAATCATATGAAGCAGCTTAAAGTGAGTCTTAAGTCCCCATATTTACTTTTTTTCTCCTAGTAATATTACACTCATTGGGCTAAAATACAATGAAGAACTTTGAAGTGTTGAAGAACTTTGGGATATCAGTTGCAAAATAGAAAAAAGATATTGAAGTGTATGAAATGATGTCAACAAATGAGAAATTCATTATAGAACATTCTTTTTTTTAACAAAAGCACCCAACTATCACTTTAAAAATCAGAGTTGTGAAAAACATAAATTTTATCAATCAGAATATTATTATAAGAAATTCTGAAACAAAGAGCTGTCTTAGTACCTTGATATTTTTAGTGTTGTTTTAAAGGAGCGAATTGCCTATTATAATAAATGCTTAATGATTAAAGCAGCTACCTACCATGGTCAGCGAGGGTGGGGAATGAAGGAAGAAGAAATCAGCTTCCAATGAGAAAACCAAGGCACCAAGAGACGTTTGTTTTAACAGTTTGCTCCACATGCACACCTTATCAGGACTGTAATTTTAAAACTTTTTTTCAAGTAGTTTATTATAACAACATTCAATGATGACTATCTCATTCAACACATAGTTATAACAAAAGTAATCATGACTGATTTCTTTTCAGGCACAATGTATGTATCAAAATAGGGAATAGGCCTCTTTTTTCCTTAAAAACAAACCTTTACTGGAACTCTTTTTTCTTTTTTCCTTTTTTTTTTTTTTTTTGAGATGGAGTCACGCTCGGTTGCCAGGCTGGAGTGCAGTGGAGCGATCTCAGCTCACTGCAACCTCTGCCTCCCAGGTTCAAGTGATTCTCCTGTCTCAGCCTCCTGAGTAGCTGGGATTACAGGCACATGCCACTATGCCTGGCCAATTTTTGTATTTTTAGTAGAGACAGGGTTTCACCATGTCGGCCAGGATGGTCTCAATCTCCTGACCTCGTGATCAGCCCGCCTCGGCCTCCCAAAGTGCTGGGATTACAGGGGTGAGCCACCGCGCCCAGCTACTGGAACTCTTTGAAAATTAATTTATATAAGTTGTATCTCAAAACATTATAATAATGTTATATTATTATTATTATAAATAAAATCATACAACACCAGAGTATACAGAGTAAACAGTTAAAATTCTCTCCTCAGAGGTAATCACTGTTGGGTTCATTTTCAGATCCTTTTTTATGGGGGTCATAGTTATTCTGGGATCTATATACATACACAGCGTGTCTTTCATTGTGTTTTCTCTTGTATTCTTACATTAATAGGATCATTCTATTGTATTGTAACTTTTACTTGTTAACTTAAGGTTCTATTAAAATTCTTTTTAACCTATTAAATTCAAAATCACACTATTGTATTCCCAACTACTATATTAAAATTAAATTTGATGCTACATTGACCCTAGGGATGTTAACTATTTTGAGGAATCAAACTGCTTATCTAAGTGAAACAAATTAACTATTTCAATTTTCTAATATAAATTCTAATTTTTCTCAAAATGCAGAGAATTACATTTTCCCTTTTCTTTTCAGACTGATTCAGTTGAGCCTGACACCAAAAATAATTATTTTTTTAAATATCCAAGCAAAATTAAATCCAGTTCTAATCCTATTCTCAAAATGATCTTAATATTTTCTTTTTGCCTTGATATTACCCTGCCTCCTCCTCCATAGATGTGTGTTAAAGGAAAGGCTGGAAGGGAAAAAACTAGTTTCAGCCACTCAATTTTTGCTTATATTTGTTTTCAAATCCAAGTGGCCTTTCCTTTTCAGTAGCAAAGGTCCTCTCTTCTGCTCCATCACTGGTCTGTAAAGTAAATTGCAAAAAGCTACCAAAGTCTGGCTACATCCTCATAGCGACTGTTTAAACCCATTACTTTCTCTTTTAATCAAATCACTGTTGTGTCAAAATATACGATTCTTGCCATGAATCTCCCCAGCTTGTTACAGGTCACCGGTTGCACCTTGAAAATGTTTGCTCTCCTAAGCGTCTTCTCTCCAGCCTCCAGCTAAATTGCTCCACACCAAGCCTGATCATTTTTCTATACACATAGACCTCTAATTGATATAAACATAATGGCAGCGAGAACCTGTACTTTACAAAGAGAGGAAAGGAAAATGCCTGGTCAGTAAGTATGTGAAGCATCATTTGGATGATGGCAAATGGGCATTTAGGCAGATATAAGCATTCATATCATATTAAGAAAAAAAAAGCAACCTCTGAAAATTCGTTATCCCTGAATTACTGAGAGATTTCAGCCTTTATTCTTTTCTGCTTTAAGAAATGTTTTTTATAAAGCCGCCAGAGGGCTAGTAAGGAAAATAGTAATTATGTTTAAACAGCCAACACTTCACTAACATAAAATATTTGTACAGGTTCTTAAACATGAAGTTAAGTGCCAGAGGCTATTTTCATTGTTTAATGTATTAAGTAAATAAAAATGTATCTAAGATGTGGACACACAATTAGTTTTGAGTTATTTATCCTGGAGTTTGTATGGTTTAGAAAAACTCCATCTTCTTGGCTGCTGCTGTCCTAATGCATTTAACTTCAGCCATCAGCTATGATTAAACACCTGCTGTTGTGGGGAAACAAAGCACACTAATCCAATATGTATTTCTGACATCTTAAATATCACCCAGTCCCCTGACATCAGGCACAGCTTTTCAGCGGGATGGAATTCCAGAGCATATTTTTCTAATTTATGGATGGACAATAAATCAAAATTAAGCCTTGGGCAATGAAATATACATCAGTGCAGAATGAACTGACTGCAAACGAGGACCCTGCACAACCGAGGGGAAAAGGATATATTAATGGAATCCTAAGCTGCAAACACTGAAGTGAAAATTAAGGAAGTTTATTTCACATTTTATCCTTATGAAAACAAAAGACGGAAAATGAAAAGTTTTCTGTTTTTTCATGCACAGCACCAGAGGAGCGCATTTACATTTTTTAAAAAGTGACTGTTTCCAAATGCTGGTATGTGAGTGATTAAAAAATCTCCTCTGCCTTTTTCTTATTTTCAATATTTAAGAGAGCTTGAAGGGCTTAGCATGGTTTCAGTGTTGCTTTTCTGGAAGAATGAACAAAGGCCATTGTTGACAGTCATCAGCTTCTCTTGGGAGGGCAGCCTTCCATTCAGCTGGACTGGCTGGGCTGGGAGCTGTCCAGTGCTGAATGAATCTTCCTTGGATTGACCTCCAGCTATCCTGGAACCTGGAGACAAGAGGTGACCTGAGAGCTTTGCTCTCATCAACGGCCCTCAGGAACCTCACGTGTAGGGCCACTACCCTGCTCTGGCCACCTGGCTCCGTCCACCCCAGACCCTGGGCTGAGGTCACGTTGGAGCTGCAGAGGTGGCTTATCCTTCTTGCCCTTGATGCTACCAATCACCATATGTCTTCAGCAGAGCCTGCCAGGGCAACAACCACCATCTTTATCAGGGATGTTTTATGTTTATGAGCATGTCATGGCTCTTAACAAGTATTATCTCTTGAATCCTCACAGCATCTCTGTTATTGGAATAAGTGGCAAATGTTTATTTAATTGCTAGAGACAGGAATGCACAGCCATAGCAAAATTGAGAGCTTTGTCTTGGGCTGCATGGAAAATGGTGGAATTGGTGAAAGGATCCCTGCTGACTGGCTTACAGTTCTAGGTCTCGCCTAGACAGCAACTCCACCCGCAGCTGACAGAAGTATCTTTAGGTTATTCTTCCTAAGGCACTTGCATCTATAGAGCAATTATTTGTGTAGATTCATATGTTACTGGCTTACTGACACATGGTATCTATTTATGAATAATTATTTATATAGACATGTTATTGAGAACATTTAAAATTATTAAAATTAATATTAAAGGAAACAATGTCATTTGGGAATTTTTTCATGTATCTCAGAAAGAATATAAGGTTCCTGATCTTATATTAAAAAATTCTAAGTGGAAGAATGACTGATTTTTAAAATTGATATCCTTTGTCATCAGTAATTATTGGGGCTGATATCCGTGGCTGCTATGAAGCATAAACATGAAGAATGTATTCCCTCCACCATTCCACCATTGTGGTTTTCATTTTTGAATTAAAACTTTTCTTTATTTTTCTTTCTTTCTTTCTTCTCTGTCTCTTTCCTTCTCTTTCTTTTCTCTCTTTCTTTCTTCTTTCTTCTCTTTCTTTCTCTTCCTTCTTTTCTTCTTTCTTCTGTTTTTCTTTCTTTCTTTCTTCTCTTTCTTCTTTTCTTTCATTTTTTCTTTTTCTCTTTCTCTTTCGTTTCTTCTCTTTATTTCCCTCTCTCTTCCTTCTTTCCTTCCTCTCTCTCTTTCTTCTTTCTTTTTCTCCCTTTTCTTTCTTTCTTTTTTCTCTTTTTTTCTTTTTCTTTCAAGACAGGGTCTTGCTATGTTGCTCAGGCTGGAGTGCAGAATCTATTCACAGGTATGATTATAGTGCACTATAGCCTCAAACGCCTGGGCTCAAGCAATCCTTCTTCTTCAACTTCCCAAGTAACTGGGACTGACTTTTCTTTCTAGTTCAAATCCTTGAAATGATTCCTTATGGGAAATATTCATAAACCTGGCAGGAAATTCTTTGTATAAAAATATAGCTTAGTGTTAATCAACTTATCAGTTTTTGAGGAAAACTTTGTGCTTTAAAGAAACAGGTTTTTTGTTTTTTTGTTTTGACAGAGTTTTGCTCTTTCACCCAGACTGAAGTGAAGTGGCACAATCTTTGCTCATGGCAACCTGTGCCCCTTGGGTTCAAGCAATTCTCCTGCCTCAGCCTCCCAAGTAGCTGGGATAATAGGCGCCTTCCACTATGCCCAGCTAATTTTTGTATTTTTAGTAGAGACAGGGTTTTGCCATGTTGGCCAGGCTGGCCTCGAACTCCTGACCTCAGGTGATCCACCTGCCTCGGCCTCCCACAGTGCTAGGATTACAGGCGTGAGCCACGGCGCCCAGCCAAAAAACAGTTTTTAAAATACCTCTTCTCCATTTAATTATCACAAAGCTACAAAGTAATCTTGGTAGTAGTAATAAAAATGGTTGATGTTAGTTGACAGCCCTGTTTTGGATGCCTTAGGTGAATTACTTCTAGTAGTCCTCATGAACAGCCTGTGGGTTCAGTACTGTTGTCACCCTTCTCGAAAGTTGAGGACATGAGTCTAGAGGATCAGACACTTGCCAGAGGTCACACGGTGATGAGTGGAGAAGAGAAGCAAACTCTGGCAGTCTGTTTGCAGAGTCTGCCTTTCAAGTACATTGTTATTCTAAAAATATTTAAAAGCCACAACTTAATGCTATATTTAGTCTCTCTTTGAAAATATGCATAGACATAAAGGAAAGTTTGATTTTTATATGTTTTAACTTTTAAACTCTCCAGGCTAGCTTAACTTACCTCCTCTAGATGCAGTGTTTTTCTATAAATCACTAAAAGGGGATCACTGGCTACTGTTTATAGTCACTGCCACATAATGGCAAGTAGAATTATAATAGTAAAAATTGCATCCTCCAGGTTCAGGTAGTACTCTATCTGCATTGTAAGCTAAAAATTTTTTTGTTTAAAAATTCTAAATACTATATCAGTAAATATGGACAAAAACCTATGGATGCTAATAAGGGATATGGAATTTCAACAGTATGAGTAAATGAGTTTAAAAACTAATGATTTTTCCCATGCTGAAATTAAATAAAATCATATAGTTTGGTTTACAAAAGTTTTTAAAACATTTATCAAAAACTTGCCATAGCATTAGAAGAGTTCGTTGTGATTTTAAAATGTGTATATTGATGAACAAAAGCACATTAATTATTGCAGCTACAAAGTTTATTTTAAAAGTTACTAAAATAAAATAGAATATTTTCTCATTAGTATATTCCATGGTTTTCAAAATTAATATATTTAACCAACTTTTATTGATGGTCCACCATGTACCATGCATTATGGTAGGCCCTAAGGGATCAGTACAAAAAAAGATAGATAGGGTTTCCCTTATGGAGTTTATCTTCTAGGTGTGTATAATTCTGTTCTTCATCATTGGAAAAATATGTTATGAGAAAAGTTGGAGAGCATGAAGAATGAAGAAATGTTCCTGACTTAAATAAGAACTTTATTTTGGCATTGTAATCCACATAAAATTTCCTAGAAAAATGGTCTTACATTCTTTTATATCTGCTTTTCTAAATGTCAGCATTTTTATTTCCTAGGTCTACAGACTCCGAGCTCCTGCTCATTATAGTTTCTTGTTAAGGATGGGCCTGGAGGATAGTTAGCCAATCGGTTACTCTAGATCTGTTTCTTCCTTCTCTGTTTCTTGGCTGAGACTCTTGTCAAACCTAACATTTAGAACATTTAGGTAACATTCCTTTTTTTTTTTTTTTCTTTTCCCGACAGGGTCTTGCTCTATTGCCCAGGCTGGAGTGCAGTGGCACAATCTCAGCTCATTGCAGCCTCGACCTCCCAGGCTCAGATGATCCTCCCACTTCAGCCTCCTGAGTAGCTGGGACTACAGGCACGCACCACCATGCCTGCTGATTTTTTGTAGAGACGGAGTCTCGCCATGCTGCACAGACTAGTCTTGAACTCCGGAAGCTCAAGTCATCTGCCCACCTCAGCCTCCCAAAGTGCTGGGATTTCAGGTGTGAGCCACGATGCCCAGCCATATTCTTTTTTTTTTTTTTTTTCCAATTGAGGTGAAATTCACATAACATAAAATTAACCATTTAAAGTGAACAATTCAGTGGCGTTTAATACATTTACAATGTTGTACTACTATAACCTCTATCTAGTTCCAAAACGTTTTTATTACCCCCTCAAAAAAGCCTATACATTGTAAGCAGTAACTTCCCCTTTTTCTCCTCCTCCCAGCCCTTGACAACCACCAATCTACTTTCTATATGGATTGATCTATTCTGGATATTTCATATAAATGGAGTTATATAATATGTGACTTTGTGTATCTGACTCCTTTCATTTAGCATGATGTTTTCTAGATTCATTCACATCGTAGCATGTATCAATACTTCATTCCTTTTTATGACTGAATAATATTCTATTGTATAGAAAAACCACATTTTATTTATCCATTGATGGACATTTGGGTTGTTTTAACCTTTGATTATCATGAATACTGCTGTTACCAACATTCATATGTAAGCATTTATTTGAATACCTGTTTTCAATTCTTTGGATCGTATTTTTTAAAATACTCTTTTTATTTTGGAATAGTGTTAGATTTTAACAAAAGCTGCAAAGATAACACAGAGAATTCCCATACACTCATCATCCAGTTTCCCCTATTCTTATTTTACATACCCATGGTACATTTGCCAAAACTAAGAAACCAACATTAGCACAACATTACTTGCTAAACACCAGACTTCATTTGGATTTCAATAGCTTTTCCAGTAGTATCCTTATTTTTTTTTTCATTCCAAGATCCCATCCAGGAGTCCACATTTTGCATTTAGTCTCCTTAGTCTCCTCTGGTCTGTGACAGTTTGTTGGTCTTTCCTTGTTTTTCACGATCTTGAGAGTTTTAAGAACTACTGGTCAGGTATTTTGTAGGATGTCCCTCAATTTGGGTTCATCCAGTGTTTTTCTCATGACTAAACTGGAGTCTGGGGAAGAATACCATGGAGGAGATGTGCCCTTTTCATTCCGTTACATCAAGGGGTAGCTGCTACCACCATGATTCATCACTGGAGATGTTAACCTTGATCACCTGGCTGAGGTGGTGACCGTCAGGTTTCTCCACTGCAAAGGTCCTTCCCACTGCCCTTTGTCTATTCTGCTCTTTGGAAGCAAGTCACTAAGTTCAGCCACAGCCAAGATGGGGGTGGGTGGGGGGTGCTAGAATTGATCTCCGCCTCCTGGAGGGAGGAATATCTACAAAAGTTATTTGGGATTCTTCTATAAGGAAGTGTATCTCTTTCCCCCATTTATTAATTTATTTTTACTTTAATAGATTCAGAGGGTACAAGTGTAGTTTTGTTACACAGAAATATTGCGTAGTGGTGAAATCTTGCTCTTTTAGCGTATTCACCACCCAAATAGTGAACATTGTAGCCAATAGGTAATTTTTCAACCTTCACCACCCTCCTATCCTCCTGTTTATTCAATTATGTATTTACATCAGTGTGAACTCATGGATATTTATTTTATAGCTCATATCCTTTTAAAGTCTTGTCACCAATAACTGTCAGAAAAGTGATAGATGCAGAGTGAGTGCAGTTTAGAGTGCTTTGAAGGCAGGGAGACCTTGAGTTTACTAAAAGATGTAGCAGCCACAGAACAAAATGAGGTGACTCATGTACAATTCCTATAGGATGGGAGCATTGAAGATATTTACTAAGTACACATATAACACATTTTGGTGCAAGCCTTTTAATGGAGGCTGTTTATTTTTACAGGGCTTGTTTAGTTAGGACCTAGGTTTTCTGATTTCTTGTTCTGTGCCACTTTCATAAATAGGTCAACCCATAGAGACAGAAAGAAAAACTCTATTATTGTTCTCAAGAATTGAGATGCCTAGTATAAAATTAGCCTCTCAAACAGGAGGCATTTAAGACCTTTAGACATTTAAGACTTTTAGATTCATTGTAATGAAACTGTGAAACACCGAAGTCAAAGAGAAAATATTTAATGAGTTCAGAGAAAAGAAGATAGGTAACTTATAAAGGAACTACATTTAGACTTGCTGACTTCTTTATAGCAACAATAAAAATCATAAGAAAATGAATAATATAGTCAAAGTGCTCAGAAAAATAACTGCCAACCAAGAACTCTGCATTCAGCTAAGTTATCATACAATAGTGAGAGAAAAATGAAAATGTTTTTAGACAAACCCTGAGAGCATATTTTACCAATAGATCCTCAGTGAATAAGAAAATTGAATCCAGAAGGAAGAATTGAGATGAAAGAATAGGAAGCAGGGCTGGGCACAGTGGCTCACACCTGTAATCTCAGCACTTTGGGAGGCTGAGATGAGCCTGAGGTCAGGAGTTCGAGACCAGCCTGGCTAACATGGTGAAATATCGTTTCTACTAAAAATACAAAAAATTAGCCCGGCGTGGTGGTGCTCGCCTGTAATCCCAGCTATTCTGGAGGCTGAGGCAGGAGAATTGCTTGAACCTGGGAGGCGGAAGTTGCAGTGAGCTGAGATCGCGCCATCCCACTCCAGCCTGGGCAACAAGAGAGAAACTCCATCTCAAAAAGAAAAAAAAAAAAGGAAGCAAATAAATATGTGAATGAGTCCAAAGAATAACTGATATAAAGCAACAACAACAATAGTAATTTACTGGGGATTAAAAAAAAACCTAAATCTAAAATATTGAACAACAGGTATATGGGAAAGCAGGAGGGGATTACTTGAAGTTAAAGTGTCCCTTTTTTTTTTTTTTTTTTTTTGAGATGGAGTCTGGAGTGCAATGGCGCCGTCTCATCTCACTACAACCTCCGCCTTTCGGGTTTTTTGGGTTCAAGTGATTCTCCTACCTCAGCCTCCTGAGCAGCTGGGACTACGGGTGCATGTGCCACCATGCCCAGCTAATTTTTGTATTTTTAGTAGAGATGGGGTTCACCATGTTGGCCAGGCTGGTCTCAAACTCCTGACCGCCGGTGATACCCTCATCTCAGCCTCCCAAAGTGCTGGCATTACAGGCATGAGCCACGGCGCCTGGCTTGAAGGTAAAGGATTCTAAGCCCCATGACTTGTTGAGGAGGCAGAATAGATAGTGATTAACTTTAGATTTTGGTAAGCACATGGGCCAAATTTTTAAGAATAATAACTATTCTTAAAGCTTGTTAAGTAGAGATTTTGTTACATATTCATGTTATTCAATATTTTTTAAAAATAACCTCTATAAATGCCTACTGATGCTGATACAACTTCCAAAACCAGGGCACTTGAGGAAGAGAAGGAGGGAGAGGGAAGGAAGGCAAAGAAAATTCAATCAATCTGCCAGAATGCAGGAAAGAAAAAAAGAGAGAGAGAAAAATAGGATAAAAGAGCGTGTAGAATAAGATGGTAGAAATAATTTCAAACATATTAGTAATATGTGTATGTAATTTGCCTAAACTTGCCAGTTCAAAGAAATTATTAGACTGAATTTAAAAAATCTAGCTGTATTTTGCTTATAAGAGACAAATCAAAATTATTAGGAAACAGTAAGACTAAAGGTAAAAGACTGGGGAAAAAAAGTTGGTAGCTTCATTATTACCAAACAAAATAGACTTCAAGGCAAAAAGTATTATTAGAGAGAAAACATATGGACACAGTGTGTGGAACCAGACATTTGAAAAGCTGTCGTATCATGTGAAAGAGAGATTCTACATCAAAAACACACTCACATGATTTTGTATGGCTCAAAAGGACAGAACAAAAGGTAGAAATTATAGAGGCAGGTATTGACGCAATGTGTTGGAAAGAACTTTCTGACAATTAGCTCTCTGCAATGAAAGTTCTGTTTCTGAAGGTATTTGGGCTGTGGCAGTGGATGCATGAGCAGAGCTAGACAGATTGTGTTCAAATTTGTGCACTAGAATCACCTGGAGAGCTTTTTAAGAACGTATTTCATGGCTTCTTTCCAGACTTAATGAGAAGATTCTACACCCTAGGGATCTGCCTTTGAAATGCACCCCAGGTGATTTTGATGTAGCTAGCTCAGAACTGATCCGTGGAATAGCATTTGGGAACGCTGGTCGACTCCTAAAGATTCCAGTAACTGTGATGTTTAGTAATTTAATAATGCCTTGCTAGACATTCACCTGTGAACTAGAGAGACTACTAGAAATTGGAGAGGTGACATCATGGTTTTCAGGGTACAGAATAATGGAGGCTAAGAATATCTGCAGTTTGTTGTAACTGGGTGAACAGCCCATGTGCTTTCTCCACCGTTCATAAGCTTTTCAGAGATGTTGGTAAAGATGATGGAAATTAACATTCTACTCAGAACAAATGGCCTAAGAGGCCCAACAGGACTTATTGTTTACATCTCCGACACCCTCTTATTTCATTATGGAGAGACTCTGTTACATGTCTAGTGGCCCAGAGCACTGTGTCTCAAACTCTTCCTGAGCACACGGATCACCTGAGAATCTTGGTAAAATGCAGATTCTGCTTCGGTTGGACTGGGGATGGATATGCATCTCTAACAAAGCTTTCTTTTCTTTTTTTTTTTTTTTTAATTTCATTCCCTTTCATTCTAACAAAGCTTTCTATCTTCTCAATTTATCACTCAGTATTCAGGAACCTTCTTTTTCTTTAGACAAGATAAAGAGAGAAGTTCTCTGGTCTTCAAATGACCCTTTACCTCCTTATTCTAAATGATCCTTTTGTCTTCCTTTTGCTGTGAACTGATAAGTAGAAGAGGCTGGAAACAGTGCTATGGGGATTGGGTTTTGCAAGACATACGGGAGCCAGAACAAAAGTTCAGAGCTGAGAATGCTGACATCTTAAGAGCTTAGACTTCTATTCCTACCCAGAGCAGGATAGAAGCCCTTCCTGGCCTTTCAAAAGACCAGCATTCTCCCCTCAGAATGAACTTCGTTTCGTTTTGAAAATTTTTGTTCTTTCATAAGTCACTTAATCTTCCTGAGGCTGTTTTGTCCCTGAGAAATGCTAATTAGATTTTCACATGCTTTATAATTTATTATTATTTTTCATTAAGGTAAAATTCATATAACAAAATTTACCACTTATAAAGTGTACAATTCAGTGGCATTTAGTACACTTACAATGTTGGGCAAGGGCCACCTCTATCTAGCTCCAAAACATTTTTATCACCCCAAAAGAAAACCCTGTACTAAGCAGTCACTCCCTCTTCCTGCTTCTTCCTAGCGCCTGGCAACCACCAATCTGCTTTCTGCCTCTATGGATTGACCTACTTTGAGTATTTCATATAAATGGGATCATATAATATGTGATCTTGTGTGTCTTGCTTCTTTCACTTAGCAAAATGTTTTCTGGGTTCAGCCACACTGTAGCATGTTTCAATACTTTGTTCCTCTTTTTTCTGAGACGGAGTCACACTTTGTTGCCCAGGCTGGAGTGCAGTGGCACAATCTCGGCTCACTGCAACCTCCACCTTTCAGGTTCAAGCAACTCTCCTGCCTCAGCCTCCAAGTAGCTGGGGCTGCAGGTGCACGCCACCACACCCAGCTAATTTTTATATTTTTTAGTAGAGACAGGGTTTCGCCATGTTGGCCAAGCTAGTCTTGAACTCCTAACCGCAAATCATCTGCCTTTCTCAGCCTCCCAAAATGCTGAAATTACAGGCACGAGCCACTGTGCCTGGCCCATTCTTCTTTATGGTTAACAAATATCCTATTGTCTGGATATACCACATTTTGTTTATACATTCATCTGTTGCTAGACATTTTGGTTGTTTTCACCTTTTGGCTATTGTGAATAGTGCTGATAGAAACATTCATGTACAAGTATCAGTTTGAGTAATTATCTTCATAATTTATTATTTTTAAATGTACCACCTCATTTGTTTTTCAAATTGGGTTGAGAAGAAGTATTTTACTGACAAAAAAACAAGCTCAGAGTGATTTGCTCAAGATTTCAAAGGTAGTAAGCAACAAAGAAAGTAAAAACTCCCAACAGAAAGTCCAGTGCCCTTTCAACTTATACCACAGCTGTCTCAGCTGGCTTGAGAGTCAAAAAGGAGAATGTCTGCAAAAATGATTAGCAGGCTGTAAAGCACTGTGTATGTAAGGTGGTGTTGGTAGTTAGTCTTTGATATGCCAACTGACACTACGGGAGCAGTTTCCCTAGCGGGAGGTCAGCACGTGCTGTCTCTATTATGGCCAGAAGAGAGATTTTAGAATTGCAAAAGGTATAAAAGAGTGGTTGGACACCAGCAAAGGAGTTTGACAAGGCTGTCACATCTGTTCAATATTTCTACGGAAATAATCATGGGTATTGCTGTTGATGGTTACCATAGTGGTATTAAGGTTGGCAGAAGGAGATGATGTAATCTCGAGTATGCTGATGACATCCTGGCTGCTGAGTCTGTGGTTTCTGCACCAGAAGAGCTGGCACCTTGGACTGGGGATGATTTAGACGCTGATACTGGCAGCTGAGAAGCAGAATATTTTAGCAGCAGCACAAACTGGAAGTGAATAAGAAAAGCAAGTGAAGGGTTATGCTGTGATAGTTTATGATAGGTAGTGAGAGCCACAACCCTCTCGCCTATAAAAGAGAGAGCAAACGGCCTAGTAAGCATTCATGAAGGGTGATCCAGAGCATAAAATGTCTGCTGTGGCCTCACCCTATCTCACCATAGGCCTTTCCTTGGTTCTAATTTAGTCCCAGTGTCTGATTAGTATGAAATAGCTGTTAGCTGAGCCTCAATTTGAAGACTTTTACCAAAAGAAGAGATGAAGAGCAACATGGAAATGTGGCTACTGTCAAGCTGAGTTAAACCCAGAGTGATGACGACAATATCTTGGTGAAGGAGAAGAATGACAACAGGCTGAAAGAAAACATCATCTGTTTCCAGAATCCTGGAACACTTCCTGCTGAAATAACTCATTCTGTGTGTCTTCATTTTCTGACAAGTAAATCTTGAAGAACAGAACTGGCATTCGTCAGGGCAAACACTAGAAGTATGCGGGTCTCCAGAAGGATCTGTGACAGGGCTTGTGAAAACTGTGTTTTTGAAGAATTCATCGTCATGTGAAAGTTCTTAGAATCTTCTTTGAAGTAAAAATAGATCTTTATACCAAAATGTTCTTATGATTTTGAAAATAACACCCACTCATTGCTGAAATGTACTGAAATATGTAAAAGATAAGAGGAACAAATCACGCATATTTTCACAATTAAGAAATAATGTTATGCCTTATTTTTTTCCAATATTTTATCTGTCTACATTTATTTTCTATATATTTGGGACCCTACTTTATGTTCAATTGGTTTTCTGCTTTTAAAAATTACATGTTTGTACATGGTATATTTCTGGCTGCTTCTCTGGATCCAAGGGTCATTCTGGTCTTTGGGTTTCCTGTAGAATGGCTGTAATATTCCAGTTAGAGCCGAGGAAACTCGAAGCCTGGAATTGTCCATTCTATTAAGATAGGACATGAGGCCCAGCGCAGTGGCTCATGCCTGTAATTCCAGCACTTTGGGAGGCCGAGGTGGGTGGATCACTTGAGATCAGGAGTTAGAGACCAGCCTGGCCAACATGGTGAAACCCCTTCTCTACTAAAAATACACAAATTAGCGGGGCGTAGTGGTGGTCACTTGTAATCCCAGCTACTCAGGAGGCTGAGACAGCGGGATCACTGCAACCCGAGAGGTGGACTTTGCAGTGAGCTGAGATCTCCCCACTGCCCTCCAGCCTGGGCAGCAGAGCGAGACTCCATCTTAAAAACAAAACAAAATGAAAAAGATAGGACATGACAGATTCAAGAAAATCACTCTCTCTGGTATAGTTCAAAGTTGTTGACTTTCCTTGAATACGTAATATGGTGGTGAGCCTGTGGGAAATTTCTTCGGAAACTTCCATCGGAAAGGCAGATGCTGCTTTGCAAATGTACATTCGAGATTACCATGGGGAGATTAAAATGTAGGTATCCTCATAGTGTGGTGGAAAGCTAATGTCCAGGGTGGAGAGGGATAGAGAAATAGGACAAAAAACCAGACTGGGGTTAGGCCTAGAAATTGCTCTGGAATGCCTTTCCATTTCTTTCTGCTTATCCAGCCCCTGTTCAGGCTTCCAGGTTCAATTTGAGTCCCATCTCCTATAAAGCCTTTTCCAGTTAATCTCCCTTTTTCTCACCTCAGATATTATTATTATTTTCTTTTTCAGTTCAAGTGTATTAATCCTGCCATGAAGATACCTGATCACATTTTCTGGAGTCCATACATTGACATGTTAATATTAAATTAATCAACATTTAATTAACAAATCAAAATTAACAAATATTTATTGAGTACCTACTGTGTATAAAGAACTGTTTTAAATACAAGTGAGGTAGAGCAGAGTAGGAGGAGGTGTAAAGGTAGAGTAGGAGGAGGCGTAACAGCAGGATCCTAACCTCAAGTATCTTACAGATTGAGCCATTTGTAGTTAATTCAGTCCTGGGAGAAAAATATATGTGGTGTATGAGTGGTGGTGGTGGTGGTGGTGTGTATATGAGTGGTGTGTTCGTGTATGTGTGTGTGTGGTGGTGGTAGTGGTGGTGTGTGTTTGTATGGTGTGTTTGTGTGTGTGGTGGTGGTGGTGTGTGTATGTGTGGTGTGTTTGTGTGTGTGTGTGGTGGTGGTGGTAGTGTGTGTATGTATGGTGTGTTTGTGTGTGTGTGTATGTGTGTGTGTGGTGGTAGTGGTGGGGTGTGTGTGTAATTGTGGTTGTGGGGTGTGTGTGTATATTTGGGGTGGCGGTGGTGGTGTGTCTCACCTCAGATATTATTTATGATGAAGCCCTCAGAGTTTGGCTCTCTGACCATGGACTGGCTTGAAGTGCTTCAGAAACCTACCCATTTGCCATGCACAGTTAATAAGCTCTGTGGCTAATTACAGATGGCCACAAATTCCTCCTCCATTGAAAATTGGGGTCCTTGTTCCCTCCCCATGAATTTGAGCAGGCTCCATGTTTCCATGAACAATGATCTATGGAGGAAGTGATGTTGTGCCAGTTTCTGAGCCCAGGTTTTAAGAGATTGGCAGCTTCCACTTCCTGTGTCTTGAACCCCTCAATGGGCGGAAAGTCAGCCACCATGTACCACTTTGCATGGAAATGGATCAGTCTCCAGCTGTTCCACTCATCCCAGCTCAGATGCCAGTCATGTGAATGGAGGCACCATATTGGACATTTCAGTTCCAGGACATGACGTGTTGAGAAGAATCAGGGGCCCGGACATATGGATCTAGTTGAGCTGACCCATTCATCTCCAGATGTTTCAGCTGGGGAGCTGACATAACGGGACAGAAGAAATCACTCAGGTGAGTACTGACCTAATTCTTGATCCATCAAATCATGAGATAGAACAATGTCATTGTTTTATATAGCACAAGCTTTTGTGGTAGTTTATAATAAAGCAATAGATAACAAGAACAAGCTGGGGCGAAGGGGGGACTTTTTATCAGCGCTTCTCAAATTTTGCTGTGCATTCAGATCACCTAAGGGTCTTGTTAAAATACAGGCTTTGATTTAGTAGGTCTGGGGAGAGGCTTGAGATCCTATCCTGTATTTAGACGGAGTTTCGCTCTGTTGCTCAGGCTGGAGTGCAGTGGTACGATCTCGGCTCACTGCAACCTCCGCCTCCCAGTTTCAAGCAATTCTCCTGCCTCAGCCTCCTGAGGAGCTGGGACTACAGGCACGTGCCACCACACCTGGCTAATTTTTTGTATTTGTAGTAGAGACAGGGTTTCACCATGTTAGCCAGGATGGTCTTGATCTCCTGACTTCGTGATCAGCCTGTCTCAGCCTCCCAAAGTGCTAGGATTACAGGTGTGAGCCACTGCGCCCAGCCAAGACCCTGCATTTCTGACAAGCTCCCAAGTGATAATGATACTGCTTCTCCATGGATCATACTGTGAATGGAGAAGTACACTGAGGAGTGAGGCATACCAGTTAGGACACACTGGAGGTACATTTATACAACTTTTCAAAGGGCTTTCACGTCTGGATCAATTACTTGAATAGCTTAATTAACTGAAAATCATAAGCCATAAGACACTTGAATAAAGCAGGATTTCTCGAAGTGTGCTCTCTGGATCTACTTGATTCACATTGCCTGAATTTGTTAAAAATGTACTACATCCCAGTCCTATCAGATCAGAATGGAAGGGGTTAGGAATCACCACATTGAGCAAGGTCCCTAGGTAATTCTTAAGTATTTTACAGTTTAAGAACAGCTGGTAAAGAAGAAAGAGCATTAAATTAAAAGAACTGAGTTCTAGTCTTTATGTTCGCCCCTAACTAAAGACAAACAAATCACTTCACCTTTCTGAGTCTCAGTTTCCTCGTCTATCACATGGGAGGGAAATTGCTGGGCTATGTGCCTTCTGTCTCTGATGTAGGGTGTATCCTACAATTCCTACACCAGGCCAACTTGACCTCTCTTCCTCTCGTCCTCTCTATACATTGAAGCCTGGGGGGCACCATGCAGTCTGCCTTAAGGCTGTCCACAGTATCATTGTGTTTCCTATTGTCTTCATTGGCTCACAAAGAAGTGGATACAATCAGAGACACATAATGCAAAAAGTGCCATTTCATTTTTTAAAACAAATATTAGTGTCAAGGCCAATGTGTCCTCAGAATAACATATACCTGTATTTGATATTGTAATTAAACTAAATCATTTTTGAAATTATATGTTTTTAATGGTAATTGTGCAGACTTTAAGATTTCCTCTTACCTTGAGCACCATTGGGTAAATGTGTTCATGATTGAATTAGCAGACCTTTGATTTTAAAAGGACTTTTTAGTGATCTTTTATGGTAGATTAAAAAGCAATTTACTAATTTACAGTTCATAGGAATTCTGTGCCCTCCGTGAGTTTTGTAAATCAATTCTGTGCTAATAAATGCAACTATTGCTCCAAATGTTTCATTTTGGGACAGCTGATGTCATATACAACTCTAAACTCACAATTACATAATCAATAAAACTGTATTTTGTGTACTCCTTTTGCCCAGCATAACCGCCTCTTAGGAATTCCTAAATTTGTAGCTGTCAACTTCTAGTTTGTGGGTAGGAAAAGTTTAACCAACAGGGCTGGAAAGTACCACTTTAATTATTTAATTATTTGCTCACCTTTTTTTCTAATCTGTCCTCTTTACTGTAGTGAGTAATCACAGTTGAAATACGACTGGAAAAAAGGTGACTTACCCAGGGCTCTTCCTGGACACAGTTCTCTTAGCAACTGGGAAGACTGGTTTCATACTGGAGACTCTTGTTTCAAAGAACGTATAATAATAATAATCATAGTAGTTGTAGTCATGGTTAATTCAAGTGGAGTCTACTATGTACCAGCTAATTATCCACTTACTTCATCCTCCCAACTCTGTGAAATTCATACCTTTGCTCACACTTGCATTTTGAGAGGTTGAAGAAACTGAGGCATAGATTAAATAACTTTCCCAGGGTCCCAGAAGTACTAAATGGTGGACCTGAGATTTGAACTCAACGACTCTGGCTCCAAAGCTTGTGCTCATACTAATATACCATACTACCTTTATCCTTCATGTCATATGGGCTCTTTCCACACAAATCTGCTCAGTTTCAACCAGATGACTGGTTTTCCTAAAGGAGATATCTATTATTTCTACTTGGGGCAGGTGTAAGAAATCGGCAGAGAAAGCTTTTAAAACTCAGTGCACATGGAGAGAATATCTGACAACTTGTTTTATTATTTTTCTTTTTTCCTTTCAAATTCAACTATAACTATAAACTGTAACTCAGCCTTTGACAAGTCAACTCAGATCTGTCGAAAATGGAACTGAAAGATTCAAGATGGAGAGTTGAGCATTTTTCCTTGGCTGGTTCCTGGGAATGAGTCTGGCTGGTTTGGAGATGGGGAAAGGCACTTTGCCTTCTGACAGCCCTTCTGCGGGAGGAAGGTGGCCAATGAAAGCTGGCACTGAGTTTGCCTTTTTTGTAGTAGCAAAGCTGGGCTGGGGGCTGAAGACAAGGTTTTCTCCTGGCTTTCTTAGGGTTTCAGTAAGTTGGAGGGAGTTTGGATCATAATAGGAAAGTAGAAGAGGGGGCTGGAAAATAGGCATTTGGCCTGTGGTAGTTTAAAGAATAGGTATTGGAAGGGTGGAGGAGTGAAGCCGCACAGCCCAAGTGTGAACACCAGGGCCCCGTGGTGAACCCAGGCATTACCCAAAGCTATTCATCCAAAGCCTTTCACAAAAATTATAACTCTGTTAAATTGGAAAAAAGAGCTCAATATGCTTACTTCAATGTTAATAATTCCCTGTTCTAGGTCTTGTTGGACCTAAAAGATTTGTTGAAAAATAAATTGTTTATTCCAAAAGCAGTTACTTTATACTTGCTGAAACAGAATTGTTTGGAGAAATAGCTAGAAATTAGAGTTCAGATTTCACAGCCTGTTCTCATCCATTATTTATCTAGTCAATTTTCCTTCCCAAATTTTGCATTCCTTTTTTACCCTTCTCCTAGTCAACTCCTGCTTTTTCTATGGATGTTGAGCAGCCCCCTGGGCGCGGGGAGGCTGGCAGGCTATTGTGTATAGAGGCAGAGACCTCAGGTAAGGGAGGAAGCCAACAGGCAGGAAGCCCTACTGTTCAATATGTCAGGAACAGCATGAAGGCGCCACCTGCAGTACCTCCTCTGGAGGGTCAGCATGCCACCTAGACCCCCACTACCTCCCTTACTTAAACCCATCTTTAGGTCCTGACCATTCCAGTGTGGCACACCCTGTGGGGATGGGTTGGAATTTAAGGTTCAAGAGTTGGAATCCGGCCTTTCTGGAGTTACTCATAGATGCAGAGATGTTGGCAATAACTTATCACCAGAAACAGGAATGAGGGCATGAGGGGAGATGTGTGCCTTAATGTTGACACAAATAACACTCTTTCCAATGTTCAAGGTGCTAAAAAGAGTCCAGACTGAGATTTGACTCCTTCGTTAGTTTGGAGATTATCACTATATTTCTTCTCCCATCATCCTTATCTCATTGCCAGAGAGAGAAAACGGAAATGACTCCTCTTCTTCATGTGTCTGACTTCCCCCGCCCCACGGCTTTCTTTGAACAGTCTCCTTCTACCCAAACTGCATTGCCCTTCCCTCTGCCCCTGCCCTTCTCTCCCATCTTCTCCCCTTCTCTCTGGCATCTCCTCCTCCTTTGCCAGCCTGGCCCTACCCTGCCTCCCCGGCTCTCCCCAAGCCCTCCTCTCCTTGTCCTTCCTTTTATTCTCTATTTTCACAAATTAACAATTATAAGCATTAACTGGCAGCCACCCTGAAAAGAGATGAGGCAGCAAGGGTAAAGGAAACATTCCTGCCAGGTTTTACTAATTCATGCTGCCAGCCCCGAGTTCTGTGGCATTTGCCACATCTGTGAAATTGCAATAAACAAGGGGCCGCACTTAAATTTCTAACCTTTCCTCTGTTGGTGCTGAAGACATGAATTGAATGTAGAACAGTCATACCACGCTATCACTTGCTAAATATATTACATACCCTTTCGAAAGAGAATTGAGAAATGCTCAGACTTGGGGGTGTGTGGAGGATGGGGAGGGAAGTTGCTAGTAATATAGCAGGAAAATAACAATTTCTTTTATTGGAAGGAATTTATCATCCTAGTAACCCAGTAATGAGCCAGTCTCAAAATGAGGTATTCATAATTTTCTAAGAATTAACCTGATATATATATACACACATGCATATACATACATGCACAAATATATACACACATACACACATATATATCCTCCCAACAACAAAAGAAAGTTTGTGTCTTTTTTTTTTTAAAAAAGAAATCCTTTATTCTTTTTCTTTTTAACATTTATTTTAGGTTTAGGGGTATATGTGCAGGATTGTCACATAGGTAAACTCCGTGTTGTGGGATTTAGTGTACAAATTATTTAATCACCCAGGTAATAAGCATAGTACATAATGGTTATTTTTTTTTATCCTCTCCCTCCTCCCTACCTCCACCCTCAAGTAGGCCCTGGTGTCTGTTGTTCCCCTCTTCGTGTCCACATGTTCTTGTTGTTTACCTTCATTCTTTTAAGACAGATGAGTTGAGAATGCTGAGAAAGAAGGGTTGTCAAATGAAGATTAAAACACAGCCTATGCCATCATTACCTTCTGTCCTAGAAGCAATAGGTTTTCTGTCTCCACTCAGAGGTCGATGGCATTCATGAAGCAGATGCTGTCTTCACAATGTGAGGGCACTTAGTACTTAAAGGGAAAGACTTTGTCTGTATTCAAATCTTCCATAGCATCTAGCCCAGTGACACAATAAATGCAATGTGTGTTGGGCTCTTGCTCTCTGCCAACCAAGTGCAGTGCTAATGTTTATACACAACATCTTACTCCATTCTTAGGCAAGCCCTGTGAAGAAGTCTTAGAGATGGGAAAACAGAAGCATAGAGAAATTAAGCGGAATCCCAAAGTCACAGAGAGATAGATGGTCATACATACAGGTGTCCAATACATAGCCTTCCTTCTCTCCTTCCCTCCTTCCTTCCTTCCTGTCTCTCCCTCCCTCCCTCCATCCCTCCCTCCCTTCCTTCCTTCCCTCCCTCCCTCCCTTTTCTTTCCCTCCTCTTTCTTTCTTTCTTTTTCTTTCTTTCTTTCTTTCTTTCTTTCTTTCTTTCTTTCTTTCTTTCTTTCTTTCTCTCTCTTTCTTTCTTTTTCTTTCCTCTTCTTTCCCCAGTTATTATAAGAGTATTCTATGCCCAGAGCTGAAGTGAGCCATCCAGGGCTGGCAAGGTGGCTGTGCTCTTTCAGGACAGGTAGACAGGTGGGCTCCGCTGCCTTTTGACATGTGGTTCCCATCTCCAGGTCCAAAGCAGAGGCCCATATTTCCATTTTCCAGCCCTCAGGAAAGGGAGGATAGTGAGTCTAAGGCAAGTGTGTTTTTCTTTATGAATTTGACCAGAAGTTGAACTCTGGTCATACCCATGTCTACTTATACTTTGTATTTGCCCAAACTTGATCATGTTGCCATACCTAGCTTCAAGGGAGGCTGGGAAATACAGTCTCTAGTTGAGCAGCTATAAGCCCAGCTAAAACAACAGTCAATGTTGTGTTTGGGGGCTGTTGAGGGTGCTCCTTACTGTTAAAGGAAGGAGGGTGTGGGGTGTGGGAGAGGGCAGGCAGTGAACAGCAATTAACGGATGCTACCAGAGTGCTAAACTGAAAGTTTTCCTTTACAGCGAAAAGTGATTTAGCTACTCAAATAGTGCAGCTAAGTCTTTACACTATAGGTCAATGGCATTCATAAAGCACATACTAAGATCTCACACTAAGTGTAGTGTAAGATCTTAGAAGAGGTACGTAAGGTCTTAGTCCACTTTCAAGCTATATGTAAGCATCCATATAATATTATTCAAACAGGTCAAGAACCACTACTTGGACCTGATTCTAGCACTTACTAGCTGTATGACTTTGGACAGACGACTGGTAATTAGTTTCTCTCGGTTTATTTTCTGTAATTTTTTCCTGATAATACCATCCCCAATTATTGATAAGAATAAGGGTTAAATGTAATAGCCATGAAAGGATTCTGGAAGAGTACTTGCTCAAAATAACAGTTTTTTATTAATGTTCCATCAGTCAACTCTCAATATTCTTTGGTACATAGGAGGAGAAGGGGGCAGAAGCGGGGTTAGGCAAGTGGCAAAATTGTGCACAGATTAAAGTAGCTGAAGTGAAATGAAGTAGGGCAGAAAAGTTGGGAATATTAAAAGAGCAAAGTAAATTTATGTCTTAAATAAACACTGTTAATCAGTTCAGTTGCAATTAACAAGATATGATATTTTATAAGGTATTGCATTTCTTAGTGTTCCATTGTGTTTATCTGAAAACCCCATTATTTTGTCTTCATTCTTGAAGGGTATTTTTGCTGGATATAAAATTCTGCAGTAACAATGGTGTTTTTCTTTCACCACCTTTATTTATTTATTTATTTTTGAGACAGAGTCTCACTTCATTGCCCAGGCTGGAGTGCAGTGGTGCAGTCTTGGCTCAATGCAACCTCTGCCACCATATCCAGCTAATTTTTGGACTTTTTTTGTAGAGACGAGGTTTTGCCATGTTGCCCAGGCTGACCTTGAACTCCTGTGCTCAAGCAATCTGCCTGCCTTGGCCTCCCAAATTGCTGATACTACGGGGGTGATCCTCTGTGCCTTCACCACTTTAAAGATTTCTCTTGGTCTCTGTTGTTTCTTTTCTTTTTTCTTTTTTTGAGATGGAGCCTGTTGCCCAGGCTGGAGTGCAGTGGTGCAATCTCAGCTCATTGCAACCTCCATCTCCTGGGTTCAAGCAATTTTCCTGCCTCAAGCTCCTGAATAGCTGGGAGTACAAGTGTTTGCCACCATACCAAGCTAATTTTTGTATTTTTGGTAGAGACAGGGTTTCACCATGTTGGCCAGGCTGGTCTTGAACTCCCGGCCTCAAGTAATCCACCTGCCTTGGCCTCCAAAAGTGCTAGGATTATAGGCATGAGACACCACACCTGAATGGTCTCTCTTGTTTCTGACAAGAAGGCAGCTTTAATTCTTACTGAGGTTTTTGTTTGTTTGTTTTTAATTTTTGTAGGTAATCTGTTGTTTTTCTCTAGCTGCTTTCAAGATTTTCCCCTTTTCTTTGTTCTCAGCAGTTTGACTATGATGTACATAGATGTGATTTTCTTTGTACTCTTCTTGTGGTTTGCTTAGCTTCTTGAATCTGTAGATTTGTTTCTTTAACCAGATTTTGGAATATTTGGTCATTATTTCTTCAAAGAACGACCAAAATTTGAGTCTTGAGACTCAAATTTTACATGCGTTGCACTTTCTGATATCGTTCCACAGATCTCTGAAGTTCTGTTCAAATTTTTCAGTTTTTTCTCTCTGTTCTTCAGAATGAATAATTTCTCTTGATGAATCTTCAAGCTTACTGACACTTTCCTTAGTCACTTCTATTCTTTTTATATTAAGCTCACTCAAATTTTTGTTTTAGATATTTTTTTTTCGTTAAGTTTTCATTTTATTATTTTTATAATTATCATTTCTCTGCTGAGATTTCCTATTTTTTCATTCATTAAAAGCATATATTCTTTTATGCCCTTAAGCATAGTTAAAACAGCTGTTTTAAACTCCTTCTATGCTAATTTCAATATGTGGGCCACGACTGCAATTGATTTCACTTTCTCTTGAGCCTGGGTCACATTTTCTAACATGTTTATATATCTGGATTGTATCCAGAACATTGAATGATACATTGCTAATACTCTGGATTCTGTTTTGTCCTTCTGAAAGTTGTTCCTTTAAAAAAAAAAACAGTCAGCTAATTTCACTAAAAAGAAGGTGAAATCTCACTTAACACTTTTGTCTTACCTGGGCTGCTTGGAATCTGTCCTATATTTGAATAGTTCAGTGGTCAGCTAGAGATTTGGGCAGAGTTCATATGCAGAATTTGAGACTGTCTCTTTCTCTTGCTTGCTCTCTTTTGGGGCATCCCACCTTCACTTTTAGGCTACTGTGGCTGCTCTGAACTATTTTTTCTTATTCTTCAAGCCAGTAAGACTTAAGACTTTCTATCCTAGTGTTAGCTAGCCTGCTTGGGATAGATTAGGGCCTACCTTGAGGTAAAAAGCCATAAAAGTGAAAATTTTAACTAGTGCCATTCCTCTGTCCAAGTATTGACTCTCCTCTAGTATCTGCTTTTGGCTGATCTTCAGTACTTTCAGGTATTTATTTATGTTTTGTCCAGTATTTATATTGGTACCTTTGGGAGAGTTGGTCCAATAAGTGCTTGTCTTAGTCCATTTTATGTTGCTATAAAGGAAAATCTGAAACTGGGTAATTCATAAAGAAAAAAAGGTTGGTTTGGTTCACGATTCTTCAGACTGGAAGACTGGGCATCTGGTGAGGGCAGAAGGTGAAGCAGAGTTGGCATATGCGCAGAGACCACACGGTGGGAGAGGAATCAAGGGCGGGTGCGGGACTCTTTTAAACAACCAGCTTTTGTGGGAACTAAATGAGGAAGAACTCGCTCACTATCACCAGGAGGGCACCAAGGCATTCATGAGGGATCCACCCCCATGACCCAAACACCTTCCATTAGGCCCCACCTCCAACATCGGGATCAAATTTCAGCATGAGGTTTGTGGGGGTTGGGGAACAAATATTCAAACAATAGCAGGGCTTCTCTTCCATCATCAGAAACTAGAGTGTCTGCTACATCATAAGGCATGCCAGGATATAATTAACCGTGGCGGGTTAAAGATGCCCCAGGGTCTTCAAAACTCCTCCTATTGAGTCATGGTATCTATATTCCTCCCCTTAAATCTAAGTAGACTCTTTTTTGACCAGTAGACTACGGTAGAAATAACACCGTGCCTCTTGGGCCCAATGTCTTAAAAGTCTTATACCTTCTTGTTTCTGTTTATGGGAACAAGTTCTTGGAGTCCTCAGTTGCCATGTAAGAAATATGTCTACCTGGAGGCTTCCATGCTGTGAGCAAATCCAAACAAGTCATGTGGAGAGGCTATGGGGAGAAATAGATTCGGGCTCTTATCTTGAAGGAGGGAGAGAAGAAGAGAGAGACAGAGATACAGAGAGCTGCAGCTTTTCAGCTCCAAGTTATTCCAGCTGTGGTCCCAGGCATCATAAGGCAGAGATGAGCTACCCATACTGGTCCAGTTTGCATTATTGATCCACAAAATAATGGTGTATATAATACTACTAATAAAGTACTATTTTGAGCCACTAAATTTTGGAGTGGTTTGTTACACAGTAATAGGTAACCAGAATATTAACAAAGTCATATTATTTTAAACAACAAATAGAGTTTTAAAAATGGAAATGACACAACTGCCTATATTATACCTGAGACATCAAGTGTTCACACTCAGTAAATCTACATGTTGTAATTACACTACCTTTCTCTCTGTTAGCTGCTTCTGGAATTATAGGTACAAGTCTCTGGAGAAAATAATTAGACATTAGGGGTTACACTTTGTTAATCAACTTATTTTTGTGATGGCAAAATCAGTAGTGCCATTTTGATAGATGAAAAATCTGAGAAGTGGTTTAACTAAGGATAAGTGGCTGGAGTGGGGTCACTATGCTGGTGCTATGATTTTAATTGAATGTTCCCAAATTCACTGCTTAGTTCAGAGAACAAATTGATTGGTTATTGATTGATTTCTGACAAGTTAGATCAATGAGCACAGATGAGTTCAAAAATAGCTACTATTATCCAATTGTGGGCCTTAAAAGGAAACTCAAATTGAAGACTTTGGGTCTCCTTTTTTTCACTGATCCCTGTTAACATCAATTAGCCTGTGCCCTGCTGTGATATTCTAATTTTTAGCCCACGGAGAAAAATGAATTGATTTCAGGGTTGATATATCTTAACATTTAAAAGGAAATACTTCCATTGAAAATATGGGCACCTCAGCAATAGAATAAATGGCTTGACATTTGTGAGGGCAAAATAGTCAATATAAAGAGAATTTTCTTATTGGAAAATAAATCATTAACCTCGCTATTTCTAAGTTCGATTTAAAAAGATTGAATATGTCTTTAATATATTTTTTCTTGTTCTTTCTAGATTAAGGCCGCGTCTATAGGAGGAAGGAGTTGGCTGCTTTCCCTGGTACCCCTGACTGTTGGACGTTCTAACGGTCCTAGTTCTTTTCTTCCTCCTTACTGCTTTAGTACCAAGGTAGGAATCTCCCTCAGAGTGAGCAGGAGTGATATGGGGAGACAGATTCAGTCATGTAGCTTGACGTGGTGGATAAAGGTAAGACCCTCACAGAAGCATTCTGCAAAAAGCTATGTTCTCTCTTTCCAGTGTCGTGACAATGGAAATGAAATCAGGCTAGGAATTCATTTCCAGAGTCCTCCAAAAGTATGTTACCAGGTCAAATTCTTTAACACTTCTCCTGTCAACAGAGTCTCATTTTCCTCCTCTTAAATATGGGTTGGCCTTAGTGACTGTGTTAGTCCATTTTGTGTTGCTATAAAGAAGTACCCGAGGTTGGGTAATTTATAAAGAATAGAGTTTAAGGTCTCAGACTCTTTTTAAAAACCAGGTCTTGTGATAACTCATTACCATGGGGAGGGAACCAAGCCATTCTTGAGGGATCTGTTCCCATGACCCAAACACCTCCCACCAGGCCCCACCTCCTCCATTGGGGACCATATCAACATGAGATTTGGAGGAGACACACACATCCAAACTATATTAGTGACTCATTTTATTTACTTATTTATTGAGATGGAGCCTTGCTCTGTCACCCTGGCTGGAGTGCAGTGGCACAATCTTGGCTCACTGCAACCTCTGCCTCCCAGTCTCTAGCAATTCCCTGCCTCAGCCTTTCAAGTATCTGGGACTACAGGCGTGTGCCACCACACCCAGCTAATTTTTGTATTTTTTTAGTAGAGACAGGGTTTCACCATATTGGCCAGGCTGGTTTTGACCCAAAGTGCTGGGATTACAGGCATGAGCCACCATGACTGGCCCAGTGACTCACTTAAATGAATAGATGCATCATAAATGGTGCTGTGTGACTTCTGCGGCTAGGTTAGAAAAGACAGCACACCTTCTTCCTGGTACTCTCTTTTGGGTTGCTTGCTCTAGGAACCCAGTCATCATACTGTGAGGAGGCCCAGGCCACATGGAGAAGCCGTGTATAGATATCTTAGCTGACAGCCTAGGCAGAAGTCTCAGCTGGCAGCCAACATCCAATTCCAGACATATAAGTCAGGAAGCCTTAGACGTGATCTATCCTATGGCTACTTGTATCTGCAATCAGGTGAGTGAATCCGAGCACAAACTGCCTAGCTGAGCCCAGTCAGCCACTAGATATGTGAGAGAACATAATAGCAAAATAATTGTTGTTTTAAACCACTTTGTTTTGGGGTGATTTGTTACACAGCAGTAGATTACTGGAACATCATGTAAAGTGATGTAAATTTTGTTTGGGTCTTCATTTTATGAATAGATTCACAGCTGGCTCTTTAAAATTGCAGTTCCACCCAGTTAGCACTCTGTCTTAGTCTAGATTTCCCCAAAAGCAGACCTAAGATAAGGGTTTGGATGCAGTTGATTTAGGAGGTGATCACATGAAGCAGAAGTAAAGTAGAAGAGAAAGCGAGATAGTGCAGGAAGAAAGCCAACAAATGTTTGCAGATATATTGCTTACTACAGTGGGCAGCTGGGGCCCAGTCCCACTGGGGATCCTCAGAATTGTCACACTGGAGGGTAGGGAGATTGGAGCACCTATCACTCACTCATCCTCATCCTCATTGATTGAGATTGCTGGTAGGAGCATTAACTCCTCTGCATTGCTGGGCTATGCTTTCTTACAGATGGGAATCCTTCTGCAGCTCAGGAGAAGACAGAGCATAGGCACCCTACTGCACATGCTCAGTGTGGGACTCCAGCCAAGGTGCATGGAACTGTCCATAATAGCTGTGCTGAAGTCAGGTGGGTTCAGTAAATGTGTTGCTTTAAATCCCAGGTTTCCACCACACCTTCTGATCCATTCTCCATACACCAGTTAGAAAGAACTTTTCAAACACAAATATGCTTTCAGAATACTCCCCTAATTTTGATCCTTCAGTGATTTCTAATTGTTCATAGGGAAACAATGAAAATCCTTTCTGTGAGCCTGCATGGTCTAGCCCTGCTTACCCCCAGCTATTTTCATATCAATCTCCTTCACTCTGCACTCCAACCATGTCAGCATTGTTTCATTTCCCCCCAAAAGCCACAGGGCCTTCGAACATGTGGTTCACTCTGCCCAGTCCTCACCCATCTCCAAGCTAGCTAGATAACTTCTACTCCTTCCTTTCACTTCAGTTCAAGCAACACTTCCTTCCATTAGAAAACAGCTTTCCTGACACCCTCTCCCCCGGCACCAGATTGAATAAGGCTTCTCTAAAAGCTAATTTCAGTTTGTAATTATATACTCCTTTAGGTGTTCATTTTATTAAAGTTTGTCTCCCCCACTACATTGAAGCCCCAAGAGGGCTGGGATTATATTTTACATCGAATAGCTGGGATATAAAAGGTGTGTGTGTGTGTGTGTGTGTGTGCATGCGAGCATGTGTGTACACGTGTGCCCAGGTGTGCATGTTTCAGATTAGATGCAAAGCTATTTGAAACATCTGCATTCTTTGGGTCCTAGAGATTCTTCCAAAGACCCAAGTTCACCAAACTTTCAAGAATGCATCTTTGAGTAGCTTCTGCTGTTTCTCCTCCTCAGCTGAAAACTCCCCTTCTTCTCTGAAGGAAGTTCTGGGGAAGAGTAAGTGATAGGGTCCCTGTAAAACAAATCCATTGTTAATCTCCCAAAGGATAGATCTCCTTTTAGTTATTGGCCTTCTGAAGAAACAGCCAGAATTTCCTGCACCTGCTCTTTAAAGTGAACCTGACTAAATACACTTTACACTCCAGAATCCTTGAAAAAAGAAAATGTATGTTTAGCTGCCAAAAGGGTCCAGAATTTCTCAATGTGTTTGGAAACTAGAAATTTGGATGAATAAAAGGGAAGGAGAGGAAAACCTAACATTTTAAACTTTCAGAGTTTGAAAGCAATAAAGACAGTATAAACACTCCCGTTTAGAAATGCTTAAGAAGAAGGATTGAATATAAATCCAGAGAATTATCCCTGTTATCTGTAAGGGTTGGTGAGGCCCCATTTGGAATACTATGCACAGTTCCAGTCACCTTATTGTAAAAAGATATTCTAGAAATGGAGAAGGCACAGCAGAGGGCAACAAGAACCACACGGGGATTTAAGGATATTAGTTATTCAGTGTGGTATTCTTTGGCAAAGGAGAGATTAGGTGGGAACTCATTAAAGTATAGACAATTCTGAAGGGAGTCGAGAGGATAATTGTTTCAAGGCTATTTGAGTTAGCGTCAAATACAAGAACAAGGGTTTAGTAACTTAAGCTAAGAAAAAGAATTTAGACCAGCATTTTCTGAATCAAAAGTAAATGATATAAAACCAAGAACCAAGGATGGTAAAAATAAGAGATGTAGATTTTCTGAGGAGGAAATAGGTAATTTTTCCAATTTGGTTCACTTGCATTAAATAATAGAGAGTGATTTTTTTTCTTTTCCACTTTGAACAATTATGTCTTATCAGTGGGGTTAAATTAAAAAGGGTTAGTCCATTTTCACACGCTATAAAGAACTGCCTGAGACTGGGTAATTTATGAAGAAAAGGGGGTCTAATTTACTCATAGTTCTGCCTGGCTGGGGAGGACTCAGTAAACTTACAATCATGGTGGAAGGGGAAACAGGCATCTTCTTCACAAGGCAGCAAGAAAGAGAAGAGTGAAGGAAGAACTTCCAAACACTTATAAAACCATTGGATCTCCTGAGAACTCACTATCATGAGAACAGCATGGGGGAAACCACCCCCATGATCTAATCATCTTCCTTCCTTGACACATGGGGATTACATGTTCCTTCATTGATATGTGGAGATTACAATATGAGAGGAGATTTGGGTGGGGGCACAGAGCCAAACCATATCAAAGTGCTAGAGTGGCTATGTATGATTTTAAAGAATCTAGAGGGGAAGTTACCAAATTCAAATAAAGAACACATGGTTAAGAACTTATTGTTTTTTCTATGCCTCAAAGTGTTATAGGTTTCTGAGCTGAACTTGCCAAAATGCCACATTATCATTCATGGTTTTGCACCAACAGCCAGTCCTAATGAAACTATACTTGTCTTCAGGCTGTAACATATCCAAACAATGATTTCCATTGTGCTAGATACTATTTTACTTGGATAAAAATGAAGGGGGTATAATTATATAGTGTATTAAAAATATTGACGGTAAGCAGTGGTTTGTTTCATCTTGATCTTAATAAATGTGATGCAGTTCAGGCCATATTTATGAAGCACCAGCTGTGTGCTGGGCACTGCGGAAGATTCAGTGGATATTGTTAACACACGCTCAGATGATGCTGGCGGACGTCTACATGCGGCTCACTATGGCCCCCAATACTTCTCCCTTCCAACCATGGGTTCATCTGGCCTCAAATTTCTGCTCTTAAAGTCACATAGACCGATGGTTCTCAACGATGATCTCTGGCAAAATTTCGACCAATCTGCAGCACAATGGGACAAAAAAATAAGGAACATTTTGTATTTACCAACTGGGCTCTCATGGAAAGCATCCTTCCAACTTCATTCTGAAAACCTGTGCTTCGTATTTTGGGGAGATTTTGTTGTTGATGTAAAATGTTCTTTCTCATATGAAAGTATGAGATGACAATTTTTGGTGTTTTTGTTAAGCTGGCAAATCATTGCTTCACAGATCTGTCTTTTGAAATTTAAATGGTCTGGGAAATCCAAAATGGTGGGTGCCCCATCAGGGGCACTATCTGAAATACTCCTGCCACCTGAGAAAGAAGGGAGTGCACTGGTTGGAGAGGATAAAGGTGAGATTCTCCTCAGGTTTGGGAGGGCAAAATATACATTGGCAGGTGGAGGATGAAGGTGAGAAGAAGATGAGAAGCAGTTAAGCCTAGGCTGAACAGGAGCTAGCAAAGGGCCCTAAACCAAAACACAGGCCCAGGAGACCGCCAGGAGGAAGCTAGCCGGGGAGGGAAACCTGGGAACAACCAGACCACCTCAGGCTGCCCCCAATCAGCACAATCCAGCTGAAAAGCGTTTATCTGGAACCTAACGGGCTGGGACTGTAGAATGAGTGTGATACAGTTCTGTTCTCCAGGAAGTCACATAGAAAGCTGCTGTGAGAGCCTGCATGATGGGCAGGCATGGGTATACCACAGTACTTAGAACAGGGCAGACCCTTCAGTTCCCTCCCCCTCCATTTCTGTGCCCATTCTCCACTCTGCTCCCTTATTCCACCCTCCCCTGCCTCACCCCAGAGAGAATGGTGCTATAGTAATTTGGGCATAAAATAGATAAACTGACAAATGATTTAAAACAGCTTTACAGTCCTCCATGTTGTCCTAGAAGCTACATTGGTGCAAAAGTAATTGCGGTTTTTGCCATTACTTTTCCTTTTTTTTTTTGAGATGTAGTCTCGCCCTGTCACCCAGGCTGGAGCGCAGTGGTATGATCTCGGCTCACTGCAACCTCTGCCTCCCAGGTTCAAGTGATTCTCTGGCCTCTGCCTCCTGAGTAGCTGGGATTACAGGTATGTGCCATGATGCCAGGCTAATTTTTGTATTTTTAGTAGAGATGGGGTTTCGCCATGTTGGCCAGGCTGGTCTTGAATTCCTGACCTCAAGTAATCCACCTGCCTTGGCCTCCCGAAGTGCTGGCATTACAGGTGTGAGCCATCGTGCCCGGCCTGCCGTTACTTTTAATGGCAAAAACTGCAATTACTTTTGCACCAACCTAATATATTCTTAGATGGGTGTATTAGGCCATTCCTGGCTTGCTATAAAGAAATACCTGAAACTGGGTAATTTATAAGAAAACAGGCTTAATTGACTCATGGTTCTTCAGACTGTACAGGAAGCATAACGCGACCTCAGGAAGCTTCCAATCATGGTGGAAGGTGAAGGGGGAACAAGCATATCACAAGATGAAAATAAGAGCAAGAGAGAGAGAGAGTTGTGCGGGAGGTGCCACACACTTTTTTTTTTTTTTTTGGATGGAGTCTTGCAGTGTCGTCCAGGCTGGAGTGTAGTGGCGCAATCTCGGCTCACTGCAACCTCCGCCTACCAGGTTCAAGCAATTCTCCTGCCTCAGCCTCCTAAGTAGCTGGGACTACAGGCGTGTGCTACCATGTCCGACTGATTTTTTGTAACTTTAGTAGAAACAGGGTTTCACCGTGTTAGCCAGGACGGTCTCGATCTCCTGACCTCATGATCCATCTGCTTTGACCTTCCAAAGTACTGGGATTACAGGCACGAGCCACCACACCCTAAAGACAGCACCAAGCCATAACATATCTGCCCCTGTGACCCAAACACCCCCCCACAGACCCCACCTCAGCATTGGGGATTACAATTCAATATGAGATTTGGGCAGGGACAAATATCCAAACTATATCAATGGGAGTGTTTCCTGAGAGCAGGCTGGCACTGGGATTACGGAGCTGTGGCCGGCACCTTTCTGGGGCCCACAGATTGCTGGTGGATGGATACATGAAAGGGAAAAAAAGGGCTCAAATGGAAGTGAGAAGAGATATAATGGGATCACGGCGGGCTGCAGGAGGTGGGGAATGTTCTCTGAGTTAGTTTGGAACCTGGAGAATTTGTCCCAGAGCAGGCCAGGCTCCAGTTGAGTGAGGCCCGCTTCACCTCCCTCAAGCCTCTGACCTTGCCACCTCTCCAACTCTCAGCAGGCAGAAGCTGCCCCAGCTTCATGTCAGCAGCTGTCTCCCTCCTTTCTCAAGCCCACCCACTCCCCTGCATCCTCCCCCAACCTCTGGCCTCCTCTCCCTGGTGAGACTGGAGGACAGTAGTCTCCTGACCCCTGCATCTGTGCTCTGCATTGCTTACCAGCCTTGACCAATCGTCCTCCTAAAAGAACAAGCCAACCCTCCTGGTACAACACATGCACACCTCTCTGCATCTCTTGGAATTTTAGCGCTTTCTGGTGACTTGCAGCCAGCCGCACCTGCTCCCTGGCCCACAGAAGGCCACTCTGCCCCAGCAATGGAAGTGCTGAAGAGAGAGTTTACACTGTGGGGACAGGCCTTGACCAGTGACTCCAGAGTTGGTGTATAAATACCCGAGCTTTCTTGCCTGGGCAGGACAATTTTGAGGCGAGTGCTCACATCACATTCCACAGTCCCTTGAGGGATTCAGCTCTGGTTGACAGCTGGCCTGGTGGTAAACAAATGCACTCGTTACCTCAGGATCTGTTTCTGGAGAACCCAAACTAAGATGGCTCCCTGCAGTCCATGTTAGTCTTGCAAAGTCACTGAGCACCTTCCTGCTTGTAGCTCTGCTGGGCACTTTTTGGTTCTGTCTTACTTGCTCTCTGACCAAATTGGCCACTGATGACCACCTCCTCCTTCATGAAACATTCCGTGACATGCTGTGCTCTTTATATCTCTGGCCATTCCTTTCCAATTACCTTTACGGGATTTTTCTTTTTTTCCAAGATCAGTTTATTGACATGTAATTCACATACCATACAGTTCACCCATTTAAAGCAGACTATCCAATGTTCTTTAGTATATTCACATGGTTGTACAACCATCACCACAGTCAATTTTATGACACTCTCATCACCCCAGAGAGAAACCTGAGGCCCTTCCTTATTTCCTTTTCCTCCAAGTCCTAAGCAAGTACTGGTCTATTCTCTGTTTCTTTATATTGGCCTATTCTGGGCATTTTATATAAGTGAAGTCTAACAATGTGGTTTGTGTGTGTGTGTGTGTGTGTGTGTGTGTGACTGGCTTCTTTCACTTAGGATAATGTTTTTAAGGTTTATTCATGAAACTTACATAGGTACTTCATTCCTTTTCATAGCCAAATAATAATCCATTTTCTGGATATACCACATTCATTTTATGTACCCATTTATCAGTTGATAGACTTTTGGGCTGTTTCTACTCTTTGGCTATTGTGAATGAAAACTCCATGAACATTCATGTACAAGTTTTTGTGTGGGCATATGTTTTCATTTCTCTTGGGGATGTAGCTTGGGGTAGAATTGCTGGGTCATGTGGTAACTCTGTGTGTTAAACATTTTGAGGAACTATCAAACCATTTTCCATGGAGGATATGCCATTTTCCATTCCCACTAGCCATATATGGAGATTCCAATTTCTTGACATCCTCTGCAACACTTGTGATGATCTGTCTTTCTAATTCTAGCCATCCTAGTGAGTGTGAACTGGTATCTCCTTGTGGTTTTGGTTTGCTTTCTCTAGTGGCTAATGGTGAGCATCTCTTTATGCGCTTATTGGTCATTTGTATATCTGCTTTGTAGAAATATCCCTTCAAATCATTTACCTATCGGCTCATTTCGTGAATTTGGTATAATTCTGGGTTCAGTCTTGACCCCCTTTCTCTTCTCCCTCACACACACACACAATGTCCATTTCCTTTTCATTCCCCACTCATTTATCCAATCATATTTTCATTCAACAAATATTCATTAAGCTTCTAAATGTCCCAGGTGCTGTGCTCAGTGTTGAAGTCAAACACCATAAGTAAACAGATGAGGTCCTTGCTATTGGGAAACTTGCATTCTTACAGGGGATGAAGACAGTAAATAAAGAGGCAAACGGGTAAGATAATACAACCATTTGCTTCTTTATTTAATATCTTCATCCCCCACGAGAATCATGACATCCATATGATAGGATGAAGGAAAGTACTGATGGTTGGGCAAGCAGGTCAGCATTACTTTAGAGTGGGTAGTCAAGGAAGACTTCTCTTGCGAGGTGACATTTGAGCGGAGATCGACATGTTAAGAAAAAGCAAGCCACAGGATGGCTAGGAATGAGCCTCCCATGGAGAGGGAAGCAAGTGAAAGGAATGAGCTCCACGTGTTCCAGGAGCAATGAGAAAGGCGAGCACGGCTGGAACGATGGGGGCAAAGGGGAGCTTGCAGGAGCTGAGGTCAGAGAGGAAGGCAGGGCCTTTCTTTCCAAGAACCATCAGGAGAGACTAGACTAGACCTGCAGTTCTTGGGGTTATCCCTAATATGAGTTTGGAGGGAACAGCCAATAAAACACAAGCATTCGGGCATCCTCAAAACTGGAAATCAAAGCTTCTCCGTGCTTGCTCCATACCTAATTATAACTCTTCCTGCATAGAAACCAAAAGATATGATATCTGAGAACAGCTAATAAATTAAAAAACTGGCACGAACCATTATTTAGTTTAAAATAGAAAAATAAAACTCAAACCAGCACTGCAAGGTGGCAATTTATGGTGTTGGAAATGCCTTCGGAAGTCTTTTTAGCGTTCTGTGTTGAATGTTTATAGAAGGTGTAAAATTCTTATAATGCCAGTGTTTTATGAACAGTGCAGTTGGCAATTCCTTTTAGCTTGATCTCTGCTTTCAAGAAATGTGGATTTTCCTTCATTTATTCATATTGTTTCCAGTCCTTCAAAAAGAGACAAGATGTAACGGGACAGTCCATTTGTACCATTCTTTTTGGAAATAATTGCCAGAAGCGCTTTACGGTTGTCAAAGCCCCACCGATGTGACTCCCTAGCGGTCCTCTGTGTTAAAAAGCACACGCTTCCCACTCATCTTTGTATTCCTCTCCCATTTCCACCACTGGGAGGATAATCAGGCTGGGAGAAGCAGTCCTTTAAAATTCAGTGCTATGCAAAGGGCAAGAAAAGGGGTGAAAATGATCTATACAGAAGCCCCCAAAGAAAAGGGAGGCATGGACTCCCTCTGTTTAAGAAAGGGCTTTATGAAAGTGTTAGGAAAACTCGGGTTCACCAGATACGCAGAACCATATGCATGCATTAATTAAAGGAATGTGAAGGAGGAGGAGGGGATCTGAGAAAATAACAAAGCTGCAGTGTACGCGTGCAATGATTTTTCATTCTGTTTCGCTTCAGCTCTGCCCCTGCAACAGAGGATCTAATCAATCTGCCGGCTATTAAGTTTGTTAATTGATAATGCATACTAATTAGGCTGTGCGCAGTTACTTAAGAGACTTTGCTAAGGTGATTGTAGGCACAAGTCCAAATGGAGTTTAAAGTATTCTGTGTGAGGTTAAAACCCATCAACCAGAATAGATGGATTTTATATTATAACAGAAGGCACAACATACCCATAAGTATTTAATGTATTGCACGGTTATCCATTATTACATATTTTAACACTACAAAATAATTAAAAATGTAAAAACAGCTACTAAAAACTATAACTAACTCACATTGGTGAGGTGTGAGGAAGTGTCAATGAGAGAGCGCTATTTTCTCATCGAGGTAAATGTTTAATTTTCTCGTTTATATTTGGGAACAGTCAGGGTTAGCAGGGGAGGCAGCTTTGTGAGAAGCAGGACTTACGGAGCTATGTGGGCACCAGAGGCACTAAACCATCTCAGGTATCAGATTGTGATGCCCACATTTCAAAGGTCAGCACTCCCGAGGCTGCCCAGCTGACCCATAGAAACACATTATCTAGGAGCTCAAGGTTGAAATATGTTTATCAACCATAAAATTAGCTGCGGGTGGTATGGTTGGTACCCTTCCTTGGGAGCAGTTACTTTGGGAATGAACTGAAGAGGACATCTGGGCATCCTGGAAATGTCTCTTGGATAAATGTCCTCAAGGAGGATGGTTTATTCTTCTCTATATCTTAGGGAATGAATTGGTTCCAGTTTAGCCCCAAAAGATACGTGTAGGTTGGAGTAAACAGATTTCTCCAGGTCAGGGTGACGTCTCCTTCTGCTCTGATGAATTTCTTAGAAGTTCAGATGGGTCCAGGACCTGCTAGTAGCTCATAAATCAAATCACGAGGCAAAACTTGAGGAGATCACAATTCTCCATGAGGTCCTGGAATATTTTCTATTCTTCTGGAAGATTTAGAGATTAGCTTCACGGACTCTTTATTTTTTCATTCAGTGGATATATCTCAAGTAGTTCCGATGTTCCAGGGACTGTGTTCAGTACTGGGGTTCCCACAATGAAGAAGACAGGCAGTGTCCCCTCCCCTACATAGTTTAGGGTCCAGTGCATCTAGCAGATGCTTCCAGAAGGAGCTCTCTAAGGATGAACATTTGTTTGTGTACCTCCCTTACTTAAAAGTACTAATTTCTCCAGGAGAAGTCCAGGTCTTTTACATGACCTACAAAGTTTTCCAGCCTTGTCTCTTGATACTTCCCTCTTTCAACAAAACATTTTTTTGAGATATTTTTGTGTTCTAGGGACTGTACCAGGTGCTGGTATACATAAAAAACCTAAATAGATACAGTCCCTGGCTTCGAAGAACTCACTATTGCACAGACTTGAGCCATATCCAGTACAAAATCTGTCTACTAGTTTGTGTTCAAAGTAGGTTGATCTCTGCAGGTTCTGGGTAGAACCAGAAAGTGGTAGTCGGTGGTTATTATCACTAGACTAGTGTTACTATCAAATGAAATTATTGATTTAATGTTTTTAAATTTTTTGGGAAACAAATGGAGGAGTTGACATTCAGAAAAATTCCACTAGATTAATCTACAAACAAACATTTAAAAAGTAGGCATGGGAGAAAAGCTCCAAGGAAGACTATTTAGCAGCAGCAGAGGGAGGTGTGTTTTATTTCCATTCCTTAGACAAACCGAGAGTTCCCACAAACAGAAATTTGAAGCTAGCAGGAGGCAGTGGTGTAGCTAGTGTGCATTTAATTAACAAATGAATTGTGTTCCTACAGTGTGACCATTGAACCTGGAGCTGATCCATACTGCTTTGTTTTACCTATTTTGAGATGACTGAATTCAATGACTCTGTGTGGGGAAAACTAATCTCTGAATAGTATATTGAAAGCATCTAAGAGAAAAATAACTGGAGGTTATGCTTACAAGCCAAACATTCTTAATTTGGTCAAATAGAATAATGCAGGATTGGAGTGACTAAAGACACTTTGAGATGGAATAAGCCATTTCCAAGAGGAAATTATGCAAATGAGAGTTTATCTGAATATACTGAGCATATATTTTAAAAATAGGATATTCGTGGTAGTATTGCATACATGCAATAATTAGTGTTTAACAATCAGAAAAACATTTCTTGTGGGCATGTGCCAATGGTGCAAGCATTTATTCTTATTGTAACAAAAGGTAATATTAGATTTAAAAAATTAAAATAATGAGAAACTCCATATGCATTTTTTTTCCTCCTTAAGGAGGAGTGACAGGGCACCCCTCCTTGTATTCTGACATATTGATGTGATCATTTGGTCAGTGAATAACTTTCTGAAAACTGAAAGGTTTTCAAAAATGGATTCAAGGTGAAGGAAACAAATGAAATAAATACTTAGCCTTAAGTTTTTATGACATTTATCCACCAAAAATGAAGTCTGCTATTTATAAGACTATAGAACTAAATGCTAGCATCTGTTAAAAGTCATTAGGGAACAGGCATTTTCTAGACTTTTCCTGTAATGATCAGCACATCTCTTGTGCCTTTATTTTTATTTGTATGTATAAACTGAAGATAATTATAATAGTTATTCCTTTCATATAAAGATCATAAGATGTATTAATCAAGGTGAGTTAATTGCTGTAACAAATAGTCCTAAAATCTTAGTGGTATAACACATCTATGGGTTTTGTTGTTTGTTTGTCTTTCTAGTTTACATCAGAGCTCAATAAGGGTAAACAGGGAGACTCTGCTCCACAGGGTTTTTCAGAGACCCAGGCTCCTTGCAGCTAGTGGCTCCATTTCAGAGTCCTCTGTTTGATCTTCATGTTGGGCTGACATACAAAGAAAACAGAGGGAAGGGAGGCCTAACGTATACATGGCTTCTGCCCACATTCCACTGGGCAAAATTTATCACATGGCTGCACCTAACTCCAAGGGAAGCTGGGAATAATAGTCTAGCTGGGCGAGGAGGAAGAAAAATAAATAGTCTGATGAACAGCTAGTCAGTCTTTCCTGTATAACCTTGGTCCAAACAATACCTCTAAGAGAAAGATTGGTGATATGGTTTGGCTGTTTCCCCAAATTGTTATTCCCATTATCCCCATATTCCCTGTGTGACGAGAGAGAGACCAGATGGAGGTAATTGAATCATGGGGGTGGTTTCCCCCTTGCAATTCTCATGATAGTGAGTTCTCATGAGATCTGATGGTTTTATAAGTGTTTGATAGTTCCTCCTGCATTCATTCTCCCTCCGACCACCTTGTAAAGAAGGTGCCTGGCTTCCCTTTTGCCATGATTGTAAGTTTCCTGAGGCCTCCCCAGACATGTGGAACTATGTGTCAATTAAGCCTGTTTCCTTTCTAAATTACCCAGTCTCAGGCAGTTCTTTACAGCAGTGTGAGAATGGACTAATACAATTGGTGACCAAAGATAGTGTCTTTCCCACACTTGGCTACATTGAGAGGGCAACCAAAGCTACATTGTTTGCTAGATATCCCTTAAGAGACATTTTATGAAGTGAAATCCGATCTGCCTAACAAGGTTTGCACAAAATAATACAATAAGAATTCCAGGAGGAATTTCATGTTGTTAAACTGTAGTGTTAGGTCAACCCAGTTTCATCAGTTTCTGAGCCCAAGGGCCATGGGAGTGGGGAGTCTTTCTGTCTGCACCTCCCTTGAATGCCCCTGACACACACAGATCCTGCCCCTGCCCCACCACTTGAAGTGCTGTCACCCCATCCATACCTCATTTTTCTGAGCATAGATAGCCACAGTTTAGAGTTTAAAGATGCAATTAAATAGGCCCCTGGTGACTACGAGACTGACAGATGCTAACTGGCCTATAAAGAGGTATGAAGTCTTTCACAGTCTTCTAACTAAGGGCTCCGATTGGTCACAAACCACAGGTTTATGCCTGTATAGTTGCTCCATAAGAAGTTCATAAAAAGAAGTCAATTTTATAAAGCAATTACATTCAAAGTTAATTATTTTTGTTGCCCAAAATTTCACCAGTAGAATTCCTTTAAGTGGTAAACTTCTCTAGTATAGTCAAAATATTAATATCTAAACATTTCAGATGGTACCGAAAAGTTGTATGGCTTTTCAGTAATATCTAATGTGTCATACTAATAGAAAAATAGATACCAATTTAACCTGTGATATGCTATCTTTTCTTGTTTTTGCAGCTATGATAAAGCTGTTTCCTTTTGTCTTTGAGACAGACTTGACTTAATCACAAGAGTAATTGTGGTGTTATTCTATTTCTTGCCATATTTTTGTAATTATTTTTCAGATATCAAGTCTTTTTACAAGTTGGTACATTAGAAATCAAATTTTTTTATTTGAAAAGTGTATCTTTTAAGTGATAGTCCTTTACAAATTTGACCTTATTTATTCCCAAGCTGAGCTATCGTAAATGGGCCAGAAAAATGAAGAAAAACTTTGGGTTGTCTGTCAAGTAATATGCAGATAAAAGAAAAATTATTGACTTTAAGGCTGGGCATGGTGACTCATGCATGTAATTCTAGCACTTTGGGGAGCCAAGATGGGAGGATCACTTTTGCCTAGAAATTTGAGACCAGCCTAGGCAACATAGCAAGATTCCCTCTCTACAAAAAAAAAAAAAAAAAGAAAAAAGAAAGAAAAGGAAAGAAAAAAGAAAAAACAATCTAGGTATGGTGGCATTCACCTGTGGTCTCAGCTAGTCAGGAGGCTGAGGTGGAAGGATCACTGGAGCTCAGGAAGTCAAGGCTACAGTGAGCTGTGATCATGCCATTGTATTCCAGTCTGGGCAACACAGCAAGACCCCATCTGAAAAAAAAAAAAGGAAGGAAAGAAAAATATTGACTTTCAGCTTGTTTCTACTGTGTCAATTAAATTATGGTAATTTTAAATTTTAAAAATGAATCTGAATGAATCTCTTTTATGATGTATCTAACATTAATTCAAATTATTCCAAAATGATGCATATTGTTTAGTACATTGAAAGAAGCAGAAAATTGCTTAATAATTCAGTATATCTGATTGGAGACTGGCAGTGTGTCTGAATTGCACTTGGCTGCAGGTAACAGAACCCTGACATTAAACAAGTAAATGTTTGTTCGATTTTCGAAGAAGAGAAAAGATGGTGAAAAGCCAGTCTCCCTTTCTTTCTTTCTTTTTTGAGATGGAGTCTCATCCTGTGGCCCAAGCTGGAGTGGGAGTACAGTGGTGCAATCTCGGCTCACTGCAACTTCCACCTCCCAGATTCAAGTGATTCTCCTGCTTCAGCCTCCCGAGCAGCTGGGATTACAGGCGCATGCCACCATGCCCGGCTAATTTTTGTAGTTTTGAGTAGAGACGGGGTTTCACCATGTTGGCCAGGCTGGTCTTGAGCTCCTGACTTCAAGTGATCTGCCCGCCTTGGCCTCCCAAAGTGCTGGGATTACAGGCATGAGCCACCACATCCAGCCCAGTCTCCCTCTCAAAAGTGTCCTCAGAAGTCTTGCTCAGAAGCCTCGTTCCTATCTCCTTGTTGGAGATGTTCTGCTTGTCTCTCCAGGCTGACTCCTACTCTCCAGCATCCTGCTCTGTGCCAGTGGAGGCTGACCTGTGTGGCTGCTCCAGTGGATTCCTTTGCCATCCCACTTCCACAGGAAGCTGCAGCATCATTTGCTTTGTGAGATCAATGAGAGGATGGGAAGACGTGAAGGTGGAAGGAGAGTGAAGTTGCGCAATTTATCTCCGTAGCTCTTCCCTGCTGACTCATTAAAGTCTGACTACATCCGTCTCCTAAGGCCTCAGCCCTCATCAGTGAGCCAAGAGTTGGTCATGATAGGGACTGAACTGGGGCTGGGGAGGCCTGGGAAAGAGTTGGCCCTACAGATGACAGCCTCATAGCCAGCTTGCTCTTGAACCTGAGAGGAGCGAAGGTATCTGCTGCTCTGTGAAAGTAAGCATTGGACCTGCTTACCATCAACCCAGCCCCAGGCTTCCACTTTGGGATATAGTCTGCCAACAGTTCTGAGGGAATCAGAAGTCTGCAATTCTGGCCAAAAATGTACTTCACAATACAATCAGACAGCAAGAGCTTGGGATTTTCTACACCAACCAATTCTCCAACTCTCCAGTTACCAACTGGGTGTCTGACAATTCACTTCTGACACTACCTGGAGTTAGTGGGGACTCCACAGGTAGAGGGCTCAGTCTCACAAGACTGCCACCACTTCAGGGGTCAATCACAAGCAGTGGGTCCCCCGGTTGCTCATACTTCTGTCCAACTTGGCTACAAATTAGAGGTTCCCATGACCCCCTCCTCAGGTTTGATAATTTGCTATAACAGCTCAGGGAACTCAGAGAAACACTTATATTTACTGATTTATTATTCTAAGAGATATAAGAAAGGATACAAACAAACAGCCAGATGAAGAGAAACATAGGATGAGGTCTGGAAGGATCCCAACCACAGGAGTGTCTGTTCCTGTGGAGTTGAGTTATGCTACCCTCCTGGCATGTGAATGCCTTCACCAACCTGGAAGCTCCCCAAATGCCACCTTTTAGGGATTTTAATGGAGGCTTCATCACATAGGCATGATCGATTATTAACTCAGTCTCTAGCCTCTCTCCCCTTCCCTGAGGATGGGGAATACAGCTGTAAGTTTCAAGATTCAAATCATGGTTTGGATTTTCTAGTGACCAGTCTCCATCCTAAAGCTTTCCAGGAGCCCACCAAGAGTTACCTCATTCGACAAAAGGCACTCCTATCACCCAGGAAATTCCAAGGGATGTAGGAGCTCAAAGACCAAAATGTCAAAGACCAAATATTAGAATAAAAAATGCTCCTAATATCCATGTTACTTAGGAAAAAACATGGCTTTGGGAGCTCTCTGCCAGGAACCAGGGGCTGAGATCAAATATATATTGTTTATAATGTCACACTGCCCCAATGGAGTCTCCCCTTAATTCTCAAAACCATCATCTCCCATAAACCTAGAAAGAGGAAGATTGTAATGATAGTATTTCTTTTTAAGACCAAGTAGAAATCAACCTTCAGAAACAACATCTCACCTAAAATTTCTGAGGGAGGCCATGATAATGTCAGTCCCCACCCGCAGCTTCTGCTTGGCCTGCTGCAATAAGGGAGGGAAGGCATTCACTGTACAATAACCTGCCTGTTCCCCATCCCTTACCATCCCAAAATACACAGGGGTTTTCACTGCAGCATTGATTTGAAAGAGTTTTTCAGATATGAGTCCCAGCTGTCCCCATTTTAAATTTGAAGAAAGCGGCCCAAATTCTACCCATTTTTCATATGGCCACACGGCTTACATTTTATCAAGACTTTATGCAGGAGTGGCCCATTAGTCAGATCTCTTTTAAATGACAGAAAATCCATTTTCTCCTGCTACATAAACCTAGATTTTTACCCAGCTTGCATTTCCTTTAAGGTAGGCAGAAGCAACGAAAAACAACCTACAAGAAGAACAGAAGATGATAGCTCCACGGTCATTGGTGTCTACTACACAGGGAAGAGCCATCTAGACAGAGGTGGGCTTACCATGAGGCTACCAAGGCTTACTCTGCAGTAAGCTGCAGCTGTTGGAGCCCCAACAATTTTAAATTTATAATTTCGTACTCTTTTTCTAAAGGAGAGACTTCCAAATTGTATGAGCTTAAGGACCCACCAAACTTGGATCTTCCTTTGAACATAGACATTGTCAAAATACATAAAGCCTCAATCCATTTCATAATAACTGAACTATGGACACTGGGCCAAGCTCTAGAAGAAATCCTAGGCTGCCCTCAACCTGGGGTTAGGAGCAGTCGGACTGACTTGGGGTTTGGAAATCAAAACAAGTGATTTCGGCTATATTTAATAACCAATTATTTTGTTGCAGGCTTTTTAAAAGGTGCCAAAATAAAATTTACGAAGATTAAATTCTAGGTTTTTCTGCAAAATGGGTTAGTGCTGAGCACATTTAGGCACTCAGTTTTACCTTGGAACCAGAATATGTTATAGACTGTCTCAGTTTCCGCTCTCATTTGGTTATGAACTCTGAGCCAAAAAGCCCAAGAAGAACCTTAATCAGATCACACATCAGCTTAGAATAGTGATTTTAGTGATTTAGACATCTGGGTATTTGGAACTGGATAAAGGCCACCAACTCACTTGTCAAAAGCCACTGAACATCTGTTGATATGGAAATAGCTCTCCTAGCTGACCTGGAATCAGATTTCAACAGCCGACCTTACAATGAAAGGGCATCTCTTCTCCTATTATCCAGATACGATGGTGCATCCAGAAACATACTATCAAGTAATCATGCTTTCTAAAATATATTTATTTGATACAAGTGCGCACAGTGTTAATGCATTTTCTCTTTCGCCTGCACTTGTCTGCCTTGCTATAAGACATGTACAAGGATGGTATAAAAAATATTGAACCCAGGCACTGAAGCAGAGTGCTGGAGAGAGTCTCTGTGGAGTTCTTGGGAAGGGGCTTTAGGGAAGGAAGGAAGGGGTACGTGGAGGTGGGAGACACTCTTGGAGTTTAGGACAACAACTGTTTAACAAATATGGAGGTATTTCAATACTTTAACAGTATGGCAGCGTCTATGTGAGCCTGCTGAAACAGCCTTGGACATAGATAGAGGACGGCTTGAGCTATAGTCTGGCTCAAACAGGAAAGTATGTAGGGGACAGTTTCAGAGTCTATGAGGCAGTGTCGTTAGTTGGTGTGAAAGCAACATTTATTAAACTCCATCTGTGTGTAAGCATCACATGCTGTGCTGCACATAGAGCCAGGCAAGAAGTGGCCTTGTTCTAGGGCCTGTACTTTAGAGGGTCCTACAATCACACACACATGCGTGTGAACAAACACACTAATTTAAGGAACACTTGGGATCTGGTGCTCAGTGCTGACATAGGGCACCCGAACCCCTAAACATCAGTTCATGTGACTTACACCTTTTTGGCCCCAAGACATACTTTTCTTTTCTTTTCTTTTTTTTTTTTTGGCAGGGTCTTGCTCTTTCACTGAGGCTGGAGTGCAGTGGAGCCATCTTGGCTGGCTGCAGCCTCAACTTTCTGGGCTCAAGCGATCCTCCCATCACAGCCTCCCAAAGTGCTGGGATTACAGGCATGCAACACTATGCCTGGCAATTTTTTTTGTGGTAAATTTGTAGAGATGGAGTTTCACCATGTTACCCAGCCTGGTCTTGAACTCCAGGTCAAGCGATCCACCTGCCTCGGGCTCCCAAATTGCTAGGATTATAGGCATGAGCCACCATGCCCAGCCCAAGACACATTTTTTTATATGGTTTGCCCTATGTCCTCAAAACAAAAGGTGACTGCATCCCAATGCTGAGAAAACTTGTGGGTTGTGCCACTGCTAGATTCAGAGATGGACTCTGCTTTTGAGTGCAGAGGAATTTAAGTGGCTGAGCGCTTAGGTAAGAGAAAAGACAAATTAATTAACTTGTCAAATCCTTCCTGTCAGCATGAATGCAATAGACTCTTATATTATGAAGTCTTGTTTCCAGTAGTGCTAAGCATCCATTTTCTTACTTCTCTTCATGTTCCAGTTGAGTTCCAAGCCCTGGTTCACAAGGTACTGCGGTAGTTCTGACAGTTGCACATGGTAGCTTAGAACGTTTTGCAATATTAAATAGTTTATATTACTCTTTAATTTATACATATAGATACAAGCACATACATACATACAGATATTTGTCTAGACATATATGTAGAAGTGTGACATCTGTTCTTTAAATTGGCAACCAAATGGAGGTTGAATTCTATAACTGGAAATAGTTTTATCTTTATAAAATACTCAGTAACATTTAATTAAAATTTCAAAATATTCAAGTTTTCTGACTGGGAATGGTGGCTCATGTCTGTAATGTTAGCACTTTGGGAGGCCAAGATGGGAGGAACACTTGAAGCTAGGAGTTTGAGGCCAGACATATAGTGGAATCCCATCTCTACAAAAACAAAACAAAAATTAGCTAGGCATGGTGGCACACACCTGTAGTCTCAGCTACTCAAGAGGCTGAGGTGGGGGATTGCTTGAGCCCGGGCAGTCAAGGCTGCAGTAACCCATGATTTTGTTGCTGCACTCCAGCTTGGGTGACAGAGTGAGATCTTGTCAAAGAAAAAGAAAAAGGACAACCACCAAATTTTCAGCATTGCTTAAGTAAAAAGACTAACATTTTTTATATTTACTAATTATAATTTTCAGTCTGCCTTTTAAGTTTAACAAATAATTCTGAGTATTTTAGAAGAAAAATAATTTTTAGAAAAAATATATAAAAATAATATTTTAATATTTAATTTGTTATAAAAATATATTAGACTTTCCATGCTATATACTTTCTATTTTTTATTCATTTAGGTCACTGCCATTAATAGAATATAAATTATGTTAAAATGTTTATTACAGCATCTTTAATAATTCTGTTGTAATAAAAAAAGAAATTTTATTGGCTAAATTTTACTTTTTAACGAATTATGTATGTTTTTATTTTGTTACCCATTCAAATTTTACCAGCCCAACAATGGAACACTCCCACACGCACAATTATTTACTAGTTTGTTAGTTTCACTTATAACTTTCAAATATGTAAACATATGGTGTATGGGCCTCCAATTGCACTCTTCCCTCAGGCCTGGCAAATGATAATCATGGCTCCAATCATAAGGTTTTAAGAACTGTACAAAGATGCAAAAAACCAGTCCCTGAAGTGTGATGAAATTTTGAGGAGTCTGTCAATAGCAAGCATTTGGCTTCTGTTTCCCCCTATTTTCTTCATGCTTGATCATGAACAGATCTGACTTTTCTCTGTCTGGCTTCCCTCTCTGCCATATCAGATGCCCCCTCAGCCATGGAAGAACAGGATGGCAAACATCAAATGGCACAAGAGCTTCGAGCAGCAGTTGAAATGCAAGTCCACAAGTGCAAACAAAGTTTTGCACTTTTTGTCAAAAATGGACTATAATTTGGAGAATGAATTAGAAATACATCATAACCAAGCTGTTCTAAAAACTGATTTAATATTTTATGTAATATCACATATGTTTTTGAAATCATAGTAAAGACACCTGGAATCATAATGCTTTTTCAGTGGCAAATGTCATATTACGTTTTTAGGGCATTACGTCAATTTAGTATTTCACGTATTATTAATAATGCCTCATTACATAAAATTATTACTAAACTGGCAATTAAGTGGATGTGAAGGATCCATATGCTAAACTGCTCATAACATTTCAATTATGAACTTCACATCAGATGTCTTCTAGTGTACATTAACAACATTCATGAACAACGTGTCTGCCAGAACCACCCAAATGAACTCTGCTTTGTAGCATGTGATAGAGGCATAAAGTCATTTTGCACATTTTCCTGAATTTAAGAAAATTAGAAATGGAAGCAGCAGATGAAGCAGCTAGTCCTCTTTCCTGGTAGTAGTAAAGCGTTTGCTAATGCTGGAATTTGCTCTCACTTGAATATATAAAGCCTTGGAGGTGACATTTATGCTTCTTGGTTGACTAAAGAGTTGTTTTCTTGTTCTTTGATTTGCATTTTCTCCTCCAAATAAACAAGCAAACAAACAACAGTACTTCTATTGTTTCTAGATGTATGTTCTATGCTCACTTTTGTCCCTAACGGACTCAGTCTTCTGGTTGTTTATGAATCTGAGTGGTGTAACAATGGATTGTTTCTGCCTGGGGGCTGTCCTTGAACACAAAACCCAACGATGCCTTAAAGAAGGGTTTGGTGCACATCACCCCAAAGTGTGACTATCCTGGATTCAGTCCCTCCCTTTGTTCTCCTGCAACCGTGGATAATAAAGGCCTCGATCAGAGTCTGATTCTAGGGCCTCTTCCGAGAATTGGAGGTAGGTGACTCTAGCTATTAGCACAGTGGTCAGGGATTTGCCCTCTGGTTTCCTTAGCACACCCTGCTGATGTGCAGTTTCATAAGGCAAATACACCTTAGTCTCCTCTATCCTCACAGAACACTGCCTAGTAGTATAATGAGTAAGATCAGCCAGCTCCTAAACCACACCTTCCAAGGATATGCGGCATCTTTTTTTTCTTTGTTTTTTTTTTTTGAAATGAAGTTTCTCTCTTTCGCCCAGGCTGGAGTGAAGTGGCACAATCTTGGCTCACTGCAACCTCTGCCCCCCAAGTTCAAGCGAGTCTCATGCCTCAGCCTCCTGAGTAGCTGGGATTATAGGTGCCTGCCACCATGCCTGGCTAACTTTTGTATTTTTAATAGAGACAGTGTTTCACCATGTTGGCCAGGCTGGTCTAGAACTCCTGATCTCAGGTGATTCGCCTGCCTCAGCCTCAGCCTCCCAAAGTGCTAGGATGACAGGCGTGAGCCACTGCGCCCAGCCAATATGCAGCATCTTATTGGTGGCTCCATGATTCAATGTTTGGACCCCACCCTAGCTCAAATGAAAATGATCAAATTCTAAGCTAGATAAATATTTTAGCAGAATATTGATGTATTAATTTACAACTAGAGGGCTGGATGTGGTGGCTCACGCCTGTAATCCCAGCAGTTTGGGAGGCTGAAGTGGGCAGATCACTTGAGGTCAGGAGTTCGAGGCCAGCCTGGCCAACATAGCGAAACCCTGTCTCTACTAAAAGTACAAAAATTAGCCAGGCGTGGTGGCACACGCCTGTAGTCTCAGCTACTTGGGAGGCTGAGGAAGAAGAATTGCTTGAACCTAGGAGGTGGAGGTTGCAGTGAGCCAAGATTGCACCACTGCACTCCAGCCTGGGTGACAGAGCGAGACCCTGTCTCAAAACAAACAAAAATTTACAACTAGCATTTCACTTGTTTTGGAAACTAGACTATTTAGTCTTCTGTTCGCAGCATACCTTTCTTAGTTTCTGAGAACTAGGGAAGTTTAATCAATAGTCAAAAGATTGCATTTAATTTGACAAACATTTATTGAGACTCAATAAAGTACTAAGCACCAAAGATGCAAATATGATAAAATACATTTTCTGCCCTGGAAGGATTCATAGTCTAGAAAGAGTGGTGCTGAGTTTCCATATTGTGTGTTCAAGAAACAATAAAGACAAAGACAGATGAGGTGTGGTCGATTCTGATGGGATGAAGGTGGAAGCTGAAAATTGATTGGGAAAGGGTTGATCAAGAAGATCTGAGTTAAGGCCGTGAAGAATAAGTGGGTGTTTGCCTGGTGAAGACAGAGGGAATAACATATGCAAAGGCAAGAGGGACAAGAAACAGCAGAACACATGCAGATAGTTCAGAATGGCGGGAGCATAGGGAATAAAGGATGCAGCAACAGAAATGAGACTGGACAGCTGGCTCAGGATGCCTGCACAGAGTACTGTGTGAGCCTTGCTAAGGAAAGGACATTTGTCCTTAAATGTTAGGGTCTATGGAAGATTGTGCTATTGGCCCCAATTTTTCACTCCTCTGTGTAGCCATACCCTTTGCTATGTGACTTTGTAGTTTTTGCCACTAAAGAAATGGAATATGTTGGCCTACTTCTTGACTTTGGGGTTTGGGTTTTTTTGTTTGTTTGTTTTTGTTTTTTGAGACAGGGTCTCGCTCTGTCACCCAGGCTGGAGTGCAGTGGTGTGATCATGGCTCACTGCAACCTCCGCCTCCTGGGTTCAAGCAATCCTCCCACATCAGCCTCCGGAGTAGCTGGGACTATAGGTGCACACCACCATGCCTGCCTGATTATTGTATTTTTTGTAGAGATGGGGTTTCGCAATGTTGTCCAGGCTGGTCTCGAACTCTTGGCCTCAAGTGATCCACCTGTCTCGGCATCCCAAAGTTCTAGGATTACAGGTGTGAGCAACTGTGACTAACAGGCCTGTGGCTCGCTTTGGCCAATACAATGAGGTGTAGGTGTTGGTGTACCTGCTCCAAGCCTAGGTCTTAAGAGGCCTTGTATATTTCCATTTTCCTAGTTACTTGTGTGGCATCACCACTAGAGGAGCACGCCCAGGCTAGCAGGATAACAGCACTGTGGACCAGAACCAACTCACCCCCGCCAAGCCCAGTCTAGGTCAGCTCAGCTGACCACTCAGATTCATAGGCCAAATCAATGCTTATTTTTGCATGCACTTGAGATTTTTGCGGTCTTTTGTTCTGCAGCATTTTTATGGATTTGGCTAATGAATACAGGTCATTAAAGGGCCACAAATGGGTATAACATGCTCCAATTTTTGTTTTACAATGTGTATTTTACCTGAATGTGATGGATAGGCTAAAAAGAAGCAAAAATGGAGCCTGGGAAAACAGTGTGACTATTGTAATAATCCAAGGAGAAATATCAGGAACTTGAACTAGGCCTTTTGGCCATAGATAGGGAGGTGAGGGGAGGAATTAAGATTTTTTTCCCCTTAAAATACTTTTAATTCTGAAATATTTCAAACATACAGGAAAATTCACATAATAGCATAACTAACAGCCATGTGACTATAACCAAGAATTAATGTGTCAACATGTTTCCACTTTTTAAAAAGAGGTGTAGCCTTATCCCTGACTCTTACTCCTTTCCTTCCTCCTTAGAGACTATCACTGTCCTGAGGTTGAGTGTATTATTTCCATGCATTGTTTCTATTTTTATTTTTTATTTTATTTTATTTTATTTATTTATTTATTTTTATTTTATTTTATTTTTTATTTGAGCTAGAGTCTCACTCTGTCACCCGGGCTGGAGTGCAGTGGCGCAATCTCAGCTCACTGCAACCTCCACTTCCTGGGTTCAAGTGATTCTCCTGCCTCAGCCTCCCATGTAGCTGAGATTATAGGCTCACGCCACCACACCCAGCTAATTTTTGTATTTTTAGTAGAGACAGGGTTTCACCATGTTGGCCAAGCTGTTCTTGAACTCCTGACCTCAAGTGATCCTCCCACCTCAGCCTCCCAAAGTGCTGGGATTACAGGTGTGAACCACTGCACCCGGCCTCCACACATGATTTTTAGTTTTTAGACGCATGCATGTATCCATAAACAAAATACACTACTCTTCCATATATTTAGAATTTTACATATCATCCCATGTATCCTTTTACAACTTGCTTTCTTTGTATTATGTTTTTGAGATTTATCCATGTTGATATACGTAGGTCTAATGCATAGAGGAATTTAGAGATAATATAAAAGTAAAACTCAACAATGTAAAATGCAAGACAGAGGAAAAAAATCTCAGATAACTACCATATTTCTGGCTAGGATGAACACGTAAATTACAGACAAAGATGAGGCATATAGTAGAAGGAGTAGGTTTGAAATGAGGAGGACTGCAAGATATTGAGCTCAATCTGAGTGTGGAGGTGTGCTTGCTTCTTGGGGCCATACTGATGGAACATGCTCTGTGGGCAATTGCATTTGAGGAGTGCTCAGGAGCATGATCTGTCTGGAGATAGAACCTTACCCTTTTACCATAGTGAAGCAGTTACAACTATAAAAGTTGATGAGAGTACCTAGGAAATGCAAGCTGGGTGAGAAGAAAAGAAGACCAAAGGCAGGACTCCCTGCCACATATACCAACAGTGGAGGGCAAACAGAGGACCAACAGATAGGGCTTTCCTTACATCTTTGCAGGGAATATTCTCTCCTTTAGATTTAAAGCAACAGCCATAGCAATTGGCCATAAGATATTCAAAGGCAATTTCACCTTGCTCTAAATAATAATAGTAATACAGATATTTAGAGGAAAAAATCTTGAATTTTCTTTTCTTTTCTTTTTTTTTGAGACGGAGTTTCACTCTTGTCGCCCAGGCTGGAGTGCAATGGGGCGAGCTTGGCTCACTGCACCTCTGCCTCCCAGGTTCAAGCCATTCTCCTGCCTCAGCCTCCCAAGTAGCTGGGATTACAGGCACCTGCCACCATGCCCAGCTAACTTTGTATTTTTAGTAGAGATGGGGTTTCACCATGTTGGCCAGGCTGGTCTCAAACTCCTGATCTCAGGTGATCCACCCACCTTGGCCTCCCAAAGTGCTGGGATTACAGGCATGAGCCACTGTGCCCGGCCAAATCTTGAATTTTCTAATGAAAGAAGTGATGCTTTCTTATCGGTAAATGAATTAGTGAGACACAGTTGACTATTTAGATGTCAGAAACAACATCTGTTTCTCTTCCACTTGAAGGGTCTCAGGGGTGAGGTGGAGATATAGAATACAGACCCAGTTGTCTTACATTTTCCAAACACATTGCTGCCCATTTTAACTTACATATACAGTTTCCCCCCAGATAAAAAAGAACAATCTACATTCTACCAGAGAATATTTGAAAAGGCTTCAGCTGTCAAATGCTGATCATACACATCAAAAAATGAGATGGTTGAGCCAGATCCTATGGGCTGATGGCTGACATTAGGCACACCACTCCTTGGATCACACATTCCCATCAGGAAAACATTTTTGAGCTTGTATCCCCATATTCACATGTATCAATGATATCTTGGCACTAGGAAGCTAATAAATCATATACATTATAAAACATACTCTGAGATGTGTGTGTGTGTGTGTGTGTTTGTGTGTGTGTGTATAATTTATTTATTTTATTTATTTATTTTTTTGAGACAGAGTTTCACTCTGCCACCCAGGCCGGAGTGTAGGCACGATCTCGGCTCACTGCCGGGTTCAAGCGACTCACCTGCCTTAGCCTTCAAGTAGCTGGGACTACAGGCCCCCACCACCATGCCTGACTTTGTTCTTAATAGAGATGGGGTTTCACCATGTTGACCACGCTGGTCTCGAACTCCTGAACTCAGGTGATCCGCTTGCCTTGGCTTCCCAAAGTGTTGGCATTATGGGCCTGAGCAACTGCACCCGGCCTACTCTGAGATATTTTAAATGCAAAGGATATGCAATAAATAGAAACAGGCATTCTACTATTTCTCTCCCACTCTCCAACAGATTGTCTTATTTATCCTTGGGAGTGTCTGCCTCACTTTTTAATTCCCCAAAGAAAAGAGATTATTTGACTACTCCTTCACATGGGAAAAGACGTTTTGCATTGCTATTATTCTGAAAATGATGTTGGTTACTCTTTTTTTTTTTTTTTAATTGAGACAGAGTCTCACTCTGTTGCCCAGGCTGGAGTGCAGTGGTGCAATCTCGGCTCACTGCAACCTCCACCTCCTGGGCTCAAGTGGTCCTTCTACCTCAGCCTCCTGAGTAGCTGGGACCACAGGCATGGGCCACCATGCCCAGGTAATTTTTGTATTTTTTGTAGAGGCGAGGTTTCGTCCAGGCTGGTCTCAAACTCCTGAGCTCAAGCGATCCACCCACCTAGGCCTCTCAAAGTGCTGCGATTACAGGCATGGACCACTGTGCCCAGCTGGTTACTCTTTTTCAAAGAATTTATCACACATGAAAATGCAGAGTTAGAAATAATTAAGAGTTTAATTTAAAAATTACCTGTGCCACGTGAAGTGGAAATTAGAAACTCATTTTTTTCTGCAAGTTTACCCCATCCCCAACATCCCTAACCCCTAGCATGACTAGTTTATTGTATAATTTTGTCATTTTGAGAATGTTATATGCATGGAATCATACGGTATTCATACAGCAAATTCGTACAATAACAGTGACTTTCAAGATTGACTTTTTTCACTCAGTATAATGTCCTTGAGATTCATCTGAGTTGTGTCATGTATCAATAGTTGGCTCTTCTTTTATTACTGAGTAGTATTCCATGGGAGGGGTGTACCACAGTCTGTTTAATCATTCACCTATTATAGGACATTTTAGTTGTTTCCTGCTTTTGGCTATTACAAGTAAAGCTGCTGTGAACAATTGTATACAGGTTGTTGTGTGGACATCAGTTTTTATTTATTTGGGATAAATGCTCAACGTACAATTGTTGAGTAATATGGTAAGTATATAATTTTTTTAGAAACCGCCAAACTTACATTTCCACCAGCAATGTTACAAGATACCCAGAAGAAACTCAGTTTTAACTGGATTACGTATCTAGAGGGAGCTGACTTTTCTGTAGGAGCAGACTGCCTCTCTCCTTGCCTTGTAACTTCTAATCAACAACTGAGGAGCTTGGAAAAACTCTAAAATGAGCAACAATGAGTTTGAGTAAAACACTTTCTTCTTAAATAACGATTTTTATCGTACCTGTATCCTCTCTACATTGCCTGTTAATGAGTCTGATTCTTTCAAATCATAGTATATATTTTTTCTGTCAAAGAAAACAGCCCTATCTACTTGAAATACAGGTAATTTTTCTTTGAACTTAACATTGATCGAAGTGCACAATGTCCTATTTGTCCTATTCTTAATGATAATTAGATTCCCTAAATGTAATCTCATGATGCCAGTATATTGGTCATGAGACTGTTAATATTATCTATTTCTCTCTCCAGGCTGGAGCGCAGTGGTGCGATCTCGGCTCACTGCATCCTCCGCCTCCCAGGCTCAAGTGATTCCTCTGCCTCAGCCTCCTGAGTAGCTGGGACTACAGGCCTGTGCCACGACGCCTGGCTAATTTTTGTATTTTTAGTAGAGACGGGGTTTCACCATGCTGGCCAGGCTGGTCTTGAACTCCTGACCTCAGGTGATCCGCCTGCCTTGGCCTCCCAAAGTGCTGGGATTACAGGCATGAGCCACCATGCCCAGCCAATTTTTATTCCTTTTAATCAAATTTGTTTAAACAACTGAAGTCTGGAAATTAAATTTGACACTCCTCAGAAAACAAACTTCAAGTGACAAGGACTTACTGCAGTGAAAGCAAGAGCCCACAGACCCTCATTCTCCTAAATTTGATTTGGAGTGAAAAGTTGCAGTGCTTTTCCATCTTCCCAGAAGTGAGTAGGATGCATGCAGATTTCTTCTCAGCCCCAATTCCTGCAAAAAGTCATTACTGCTCTCCATCAGTCTTAGTGGGCTTACTCACAGGCCTGAGTCATGTATGACTCAGCAGAGCCTACTGCCAAAAAGGCCTGTCCTCTGAATGAGAAGAACCCTCAGAGCCAGCCCACCAAGAACCAAAGCACTCATATCCAGGAAGGGTCACTGTGGACAGAAACTTACCAGAATAGAGGCCTCTTGTCATCAGGGAGGTTCTAAAGCCCAGAGTGGAAAAATTTCGGTTGGGCTCAGAAGCCCTGGCCACCTTGGCCTCTTTTCCTTTTCTCCTGACCTGTGGCCAGGGATTGGTGGTCTGGGGGTAGAGCCTACAGAGGGTCAGGAGGCTGACGTGTTTTGAGCCTCTACGGTTAGGTAGGTCAGCCTGAAGTAATAAATAGACCCAAACATATAGTTGCTCAGCACAATGGAAATTTATTTCTTGCTCACCTCACATTATAGCAGAATTGAAAAATCATGTAGACAGAGATGTGGCTGGGAGGCAGGGCTCTGCTCCAGACAGTCACCCTGGGACTCAGGCTGATGGTGACCTTTAAAATCTGTCTTCCAGGAGAACACTTGGAGGAGGGCAGAAGAGGGGAGGCATTTCATCTCAGTTAGACAGAAAGGGGGAAACAGTGTGGACGAGTATGTCCAGGAGGACTTTATGAGCCCAAGCATGAGGTGGTACACATCACTTGTGCTCACATTCTACCGGGAAAACCTAGTTTCATGTCATCTTATTTCCCTCCAACTACAAGGAAATCTGGGAGACAGGGCCTACTAGTGTGGCCAAAGAAGGGAAGATTTCTGGTGGCCAGAAGTGACCAGTCATGCAGCAGTCTCCACCACAGAGCCCTTAGCACTCAGCTGGTATCTGTAAGGGCTTCTGATAAAGTGGGAAGGGGACCCGAGGGCCTGAGCACAGTGAATCCACAGCCAAGGGGAGGGTGTGTTTTCAGAGCTCAGACTCTGCCATGTCCTTCACACAAGGTGTGAGAGAGGTAAGCAGCACCCTCACTAGGCTGACTCTGTCTGCAGACAGAATCGCTGCTCTCTGGAAGGAAATTTCCTATCCCTGGGAAGCTAGGTAATTTTTCTATGAGAACAGAGGATCAATGGCAAAAATGAGTTCCAGGGAGATTGTAGAGCATTTGTTCATTCTGTGTGACTGCAGGAGTGGGTGATGGGAAGTCAGTTTAGTTGTACAAACAAAGGAGAATGAAACAGAGTCATGTCTGTCTTCAAAGGAGCCCAAGCACCTAAATCTCCAAAAGTGTAGGATGCCCTTGAAGTAAGTTCTTGCTGACAGATCACGGAAGCTGGGCGGGGGAAGGCTCTGATTGCTCCAACATCAGGACAGGAACACTTGCATAGGTGCTCTCCTTTATTACAGCCCCACCCCCTGCAAAGGTAAAGAGCCGATGCGGAACCAGCGTGTGCAGATTCCCTTCCCGTCTGCCCTTGGCCCAAGGGCAACCGCACAAAATGGGATTAATTGGGATTATGGGGGCTTTGGCTGCTTGGCTGCTTGGCTGCTACTCAAGGATGAATGCTTAATTTATGTCTCAGTGGCCTTGACTCCTGCCTGATTAAACTGGCTCACTCAGGCCATTGTTTGCCAAGGACTTTCCATTCAAAAGAGTGGCTACAGGTGGTGCTTTTATGTGACAGCTTTTTAGCTTTGATGTGGTACGTGGCTTTAATGGATTGCGGCAATGCCACCTTTCTTTCAGAAACAACTAAAAGCACAAACAAATTCAACGGCTTCTCCTTCCATCTTTCAGGGCTTTTCTTGTGACTATCGAAGTGTCAACAGGTGTGATTCTTCACAAATATATAGAAGGGTTGTGGAATTATTACTGGACAAGAGAATAGAGCATTTATTTGGAAAACATTCACCAAGCAGAGATGTAAAGATTCAGAAGTGCCTCCCCTCCTCTTAGCAACCCACTCCTCTGAATCAAAAGGTGCCCCTTGGCAGGCCTGAGGCTGATGGTGCCCTGGAACTGATAGAGACAGGGACCCTCCTCCAGCTCCCCTGTGCTGTTCCTGCCAGTGTGCTTAGGATCCTCTCCTGTGTTAGACGAGAAGCTTCGTCTCTGAAGTTTGCTACAGCCTGGGCCAAGCTCTGTTGTTATTTGCAGTGAGGGGGAATGATGAGCAGCTTCTCTTCTATTGGGATTTAAACAGAGACTGTCCACAAACCTAAGCTGACTTGACGGTTTTAGCCCATTTGATTGTTAACTTGATTTACAAAGACCGCTGGGCGTGGTGGCTCACACCTGTAATCCCAGACCTTTGGGAGGCCGAGGCAGGCGGATCACGAGGTCAGGAGATCGAGACCATCCTGGCTAATGCGGTGAAACCCCATCTCTACTAAAAGTACAAAAAATTAGCCAGGCGTGGTGGCAGGCACCTGTATGTAATCCCAGCTACTTGGGAGGCTGAGGCAGGAGAATGGCGTGAACCCGGGAGGCGGAGCTTGCAGTGAGCAGAGATCGTGCCACTGCACGCCATCCTGGGCCACTGAGCGAGACTCCGTCTCAAACAAAAAACAAAAAACAAAAAAACAAATATATTAAGCAGTTTTTTGGTTGACTTGATATTTCCTTATTGACTTGACCTTTGAGGTCGGTCAAAAGAGCCAAATTGATCTGGGTACATCTTCCCTGCAGTGTAAAGATTCTCATCTTTTTTCCAGCAGCCATATACACATCTTCATCGGCAAATAAGCTCTTAGACTGCATAAACGGAGTAAAGTTTTCTGTCTAAAAGGGACGTGTTTTGAGAAATTGTTGCCTATGACTTTCATGCTAGTTAAAACTAAAGGTTGTGGTTTTGAACTAAACTAACATGACAGAGACCTGTACCTTAACTATATGATATTTCATTAATTTAATTAGTGTAATCCTAGAAACTTGTTTCCCAATATCAAATATTGCATACAAATTACTACAGAGATTATGAGTCCCCTTGTTCTATATTTGTGTGGTGTTATTTAGAATATACTTGGGAAATGCTAAAATGTATCAATGTTATTTCTCCTAGCTTCATAGAAGAAAGCAGCTACAGAACATACCTCATTAATGGGGGAGGTCTATCATATTAGAAACTGGAAAAAGTACAACAAAAAGTGTCCAAATTCTGCTTTTGATTAGGATTCCATAAATTTAAAGAACTTTATGGAAAATACAATTATAAGCATAGTATGGTGTTAATTAAAAATGACTTTAACTTGGCCAAGCACGGTGGCTCACACCTGTAATCCCAGCACTTTAGGAGGCCGAGGCGGGTAGATTATGACGTCAGGAGTTCGAGACCAGGCTGGCCAACATGGTGAAACCTGGTCTTTACTAAAAATACAAAAATTAGCCGGGAGTGGTGGTGGGTGCCTATAATCCCAGCTATTCTTGAGGCTGAGGCAGGAGAATTGATTGAATCCGGGAGGCGGATGTTGCAGTAAGCCAAGATCATGCCACTGCACTCCAGCCTGGGTGACAGAACAAGACTCTGTCTCGAAAAAAACAAATGACTCTAACTTTTATAACATATTATTAATATCTCCCAGAAATACTTTGATTATAAAATTTAGGTTTTAGTTGAATGGAGAGTGGTGGATAATAAAACTGATTGTGTAACTCAATCTGAATATGAGAGAGAGACAGAGATCCTAGGGAAATAGATAAATGAGAGCATATGAGTTTAGAAAGAAAATTAGGCAACTCCATCAAACAACTTAAAAGTTAGAGAGAACATAAAGATGTTGCTAGATTCAAATTAGCAAAAGTGAAGGATACCATCTGTCCTGAAGTTTGATGAAGCCCCTCAGGGAAGATGTACCAAGGTAAGGAAAGGTTGCTGTAAGCATTATATGAAAATACCACCAGGAAGTTTGGTTGGAAAATGCCCTCATCACTTGCCTGTCAAGGCATAGTTAGCGTACACCCTCTCCTGCTGAGTAGATTCTTCCAAACACTGGACCAGTTTGCAGACCTGGCCTACTGCTCTGCATGGAAACACAGCCAGAGTCCCTGCCCTCAGGATGGCAGAGTTGCCAGAAATCCACAAAATTTTCCAGTTGAAACCCATCTTTTACAGGTGAGGAAACTGAGGCCCAGAGGGGAAATGAGCTTGCCTCGAGTACACGGTAAATCATTCCCAGCGCCCTTAGCTGATTTACAAAGAGCCCATTCACCCTGTCCACACTCTCCCCAAATGTAGGAGGTAAAATTATGCAGCTTTCTTGCTAAAGATAGATATTTAGTGTAATCACCCAAAAATTATACTCCTGTCTTTAAGCAGCTTCCCTGACTAAAGTACTCCTCTAACCCTGAATCCACTGAAAGCCAGAACCAAACACTCCTAATAATATATGTTGTTTTGGAATTGTTCTCTAGTTAGGCCACAAAAGCATACCTTGTTTTCCCATCTACTGCCCGTAGGCAGGAACCAGGTCCTTGTCTTTCTTTGGATCTCTCCCAGTAGAACCAATGTTACTAAATGAATAGTGAATGGATGGCTCTAGGTACCTCAATGCATAGCCATTCACTGCCCAATTAGCCCTTGCTTGTCTAGTTGTTGGCAGCCAGGGGATGTAGAAGAAGACCCTGTGAAGTATTTTTAAAAGAGGGATTGATAGATAGCTATTAAGAGCCCTTTCTACAAAATTTCATTCTGAACTTGCAGCAAAGCTATGAATTTGCCTTACAGTAAAAAGAGGCATATTCATAGAAAGTAATAAAACTTCTGTTCTAGTTAATTGGCTGGGTGCAGTGGCTCACCCCTATAATCCCAGCAGTTTGAGAGGCCAAGGCGGGTGGATCACCTGAGGTTAGAGTTCAAGACCAGCCTGGCCAAAGTGGCGAAACCCCGTCTCCACTAAAAATTAGCCAGGGATGGTGGTGTGCGCCTGTAGTCCTAGCTATTCAGGAAGCTGAGAGAGGAGAATTGATTGAACCCGGGAGATGGAGGTTGCAATGAGCTGAGATCGTGCCAATGCATTCCAGCCTGGGTGACAGGGTGAGACTCTCTCAAAACAAACAAACAAACAAACAAATAACCCAAAAAACTTCTGTTCTAGTTAATAAATATTCTACTTCAAGATACTTTTCATATAAGAACATTTCTTATATGTTCTTAAATGAGATTTTTTGCTTTTGTTTTGTTTTGCTTTATGAAATCATACTAGAAAATTGAATATAAATTTCAAGTTTTGCATTCATGCCTGGCCCTGAGTTAAAGATGTGAAATTAGCAAAACTGAATCACAGGCCCTTTAGGGCCTCGCAACCCCAGCCAAGCCCCCTCAGCAGCACCTCTTGCCGCTCCTTTGGCTGTCCCTCACACCAACAGCTAAATCTTTGTTAAATGAAATAGTGAAGGTGCTCGCCCCTGGCCCCAAATCCTGTAGCCAAGGCAGGAAGTGAGGTGTTGGGTCCTATGAGTATGTTGAGGCCCTCAATAACCACATTAGGGATGTGTGGAGAGGGGAGTGCATTTTGTCTCCAGAAGAAGGAAAACCTGCTAGGAACACAAACATTCAGTAGGCAGAACTGGGAAATTTGTCTACAAATCTGGCTTTGCAATTATTTGTAACTATCAACCTCTTTAGCCATGTAATTTCAATTTTCTCCATGTGTCACTAATAATTTCTCAGGTTATTCCTCCATTCTAGCACAGATCTGTCATGGAGGCAGTGTTGGGGATCAGTCAAGATGAGCCTGGGCTCCAAAGGCAATATCACGCTACGACCTTGGACAACTTGCTTACCGTCTCTGGGCTCGGTTTCCTCATCTAACCATGAGGGGCTACCAATATTTACTACTTCATAAAGTTATCATGAGGCTAAAACTAGTGCATCAAAGCATTTAGGGCAGTGCCTGGTATAGTAAGCCCTCAACAAACATTAGGAGAACAAACGCCATTATTTTGACATTTGAGAAGTGTTGTGTGAATGGCTGGATATGTTGATTCCAGTCACTGGAAGTGAGGGCTCCTCCAATGTAAGGTTTGCTTTGCCTTATGCTGGCACTTAGACATTAATTTTATAAGCTGAAACACAGAATGGACCTTAAATATTAACCTAATATACCAAGAAATAAAAATACTAATCAAAGTGGCAGAAATAGCATAAATCATAGATATTATCTTTGTGTAATTTTTAAAAATGGTTACAACAAAATTGCTTCTTTTCACTACATATTTATGAAACTGAGCTGATTTCATGTGACCATACTGATTTTAATGTCTTTTTAGTATTTAGAAAATGTGAAACAACCTTCAACATGAACTATGACTTCTAAGTTTATATCTTCACTCAGCATGGAGAAAAAGCAATTTTCTTTTTTTTCTTTTCCTTTTTTTTTTTTTTTGCCAGGCTCTGATGTGGCACTTGGCTCTAGACAAGTGGAGAAGGTTCTGGCTGGTGATACAACTCGAAAATCTGAGTTGATAGCGACAGAGGTTAAGTCTTCGCATTGTGAGGTTCTATTGACTTTTCCTGCAGGCTTGCCCTTTATCCTTGTCTACATTTTAGTTTGTAAGAAGCCTTCAAATGGTAGGGCACTCATTAGTGGTTCCATAGTGGATGGTTATGTTCAGTTGTTATTTCTTTGTATGCCACTATTGTCTAGGTTATATTATGCGGTGTGACAAGTGCTGTGGAGAGCAAATGAAAGGCAAGGTTTCAGCATGAGCAAAGCTTACGTTACAAAGAGGGAGTGTTTTGAAATGGCCTTATGACAGAGCAAAGCACTATGCCAGGTGTAGTTGAACAACAAGGAATAAAGCCGTCCTAACAAACAGCACCGGTCCATCTGGGAGGGGGTGGGAAGGGAGCAGGAGGAGCCCACTCTTCTAAAGTGACTCTTTGCCAACAATTTAAAAGATATTATGCTGGATAATGGTTTTTACGACTCTGATGGATATTACAAGAAGCAGTGAGAGGTGGGATGTTAAAGCTCTGCAGAAGGAGATCTGGGGTGCCTCCTGCTTTTGAACTTCAAGATTGCCCCTCCTCTAGCTGACAGTTTTAGATACTGCCCCCAAGCTCCCCGCCTCCTAAACATTAGAAAATGGTCATACCTGGCCAGGCACAGTGGCTCACACCTGTAATCCCAGCACCTTGGGAGGGCGAGGTGGGCAGATCATGAGGTCAGGAGTTTGAGACCAGCCTGGGCAACATGATGAAACCCCGTCTCTACTAAACATACAAAAATTAGCTGGGTGTGGTGGCAGGCGCCTGTAATCCCAGCTACTCAGGAGGCTGAGGCAGGAGAATCACTTGAAACTGGAAGGCAGAGGTTGCAGTGAGCCGAGATTGCGCCACTGCACTCTAGCCTGGGCAACAAGAGCAAAACTTCGTCTCAAAAGAAAAAAAAAAGAGAAAAGAAAAAGGAAGAAAGAAAGAAAATGGTTACTACCTTTAGACAATGGAACTCAAGCCTAAAAGAAGTTAGATTTCTTTCTGGTCTACCAGTAAGTTTGGAAAAAGTTGAGAAAGATGTGTAAAGTAATAAGCATATTAACCAGGGATGGTTGTTATTTTTATTTGTAATATCCCTTTTCAAACAATGAGCCAAGAATGGCAATCACAATAGAAAAGACATCTCATGCACAGAAGACTTACTGGAGTTTTAGGCGGGAGACTGGAGAGTCATTGCTAGCTTGTTGTATGAAGTAAGCAGGTGGTTTAATGAACTGTAGTATTTACTCCCAGAAATCTGGAATTTTCTTTGTTCTTATACCTTATATTTCAAGAAAAGCTTTATTGCTATAGAGGAGGCAACAACGTTCAGTAGCATGAAGGCAGCCTGTGGCATTCCCTACCTCTAGGGGTCAAAGAGCCTAACACTGTAGATGGATTTAAAAGGGGGCTAGAAAATTCTGTGGCAAATATTAGCATTTGCTGTCATGCATGTTAAAAGACTGGTAATCAAATCTCATGCCTCAGAGAGTGAATGAATACTGCCAGGGCAAGCCTTCTTTCTCCTGCTCCACCCTCCCCATGCTCCCGTCTCCACTACAGGAAACATGACTGAGTTGATGGGAAGGGAAAATGCTCTTGCCATAGCTCATTGAAATCACACAATTCCCTGTGGCTCAGGACCTAGGTGGGGAATCGGGAGGTACAAAGAGAGGAAAGTCAGGTTTCTCAGCCCTGGGATTCTGGCTGCTGCCCTTGAAGTTTTTCTGGACTGACAAGACGTTGAGGTCTGCAGGAAAGACAAGGCTTGATGACAACCTCCTAAGTCTGGGTAAGTCCTAGGCTTTTTCTGGGGGAGACGGCCCTCCTGAGAGGCTGCAGCACCCCCATATCATCTGGGATTCAGCCTCACTGTTATCCCAACCACCTGGGGAGGAGAGAAGACTGGCCATCTTTGTTTTCTCCTTTCTCCCTTCCTTCCTCCTTTCTTCCCTTTTTCATCTTTTTCTTCCCTCTTCCTCCCTCTACAGTGAAGAAAGAACATCTGTTTCTCTTGCTGCTTCCCCTTAAAGGCTCAATAGGACCCCAGTGCCCATGAAGTCACTGGAAAAATCAGCTCTTTATTCCCCAGGCAAGAGACTTGCTTAGGAAGCATCTGGGCTGCAGGTCCTGTGTAGTGCCAAGGTCAGGTGGCCTCAGGACCTTGGCTCTCCTCATTCCAGCATCTTCTCCCTTGCTCTCTCTACTTGACCCTTCCCTAACACACAGAGGAGCTCTGATATTTTCCAACAAAAAACACAACCAGTCAGACATCCCCCATGTGCCCATGAGCTCATCCAACTGTTCTCTCTCTGCTTTCTGAGAGCCACATTTCTCACCAGGCTGACCACGGAATGCTGTTTCTTTCCTGTCTCCCATTCTCAGCTCAGTGGCTCCCTTCCTTTTCCACCCTCCGCCCTCTGCTCTCATCAGCATCAACAGTTACCTCCATGTGGTCCCAGCTGCTTTTATCTCTCTTCGTGAGACAGACCTCTCTCCTTCCTGAGCATCCAATTTTTCTTTGCCTGTGACACCTCATTCTTCTGGGTTTCTCCGTGACTCCTTCTTCTGTTCAGAGGTCTGGGCTCAGCCCTGGGACTCCTCTCCGTGTTTTCTCTCCCTAAGCAATCTCACCAGCCCACCATTTTCATACCACCTGTGCCGAGTTCTCCCAAGTGTGTATCTAAGCTCCTAACTCCTGTATCCAATGACGTCCTCCTATTGGATGTCTCAGAGGCATCTCAACTGCAAACTGGCCAGACCTGAACTCTTCTGATCCCCCCAAATATCAGTAAACCAATTCAGACACCCTGAAACACGAGAGTCCCCTTTCTCTTTCTCACTCTGTATATACAGTTGATCCGCATGTCCTAACAATTCTACTCCTAAAACATCTCACAGTTTCACTCATGTCTGTCAATTCACTGCCATCACCGAAGTCCAAGCCACCCACATCCTACACCAGGACCACTGCAATAGCCTCACAGCTGGTCTCCTCACTTCTACTTTTGCCCTTGTTACATTGAACCTGTTCTTAAGTGGCACCCATTCTTCTATTTAGAAGTAGACAGATGTGTTAGGACCTAAGTTCGACCATATGATTTATCTGCTAAAAACTTATAAATGGCAATTGTAATTGGAATGCCTACAAGAAGTTGGTCCTGACCAAGCTCCCATCACTTATGTGTCTCCAGTTTCCCTGTGGTGACTCCTAACCTCATTTCAATTCTAAGCTCTCTCCCACCATGGGGCTTCCACAAGGTTGATCCCTCTGTCTGAAATGCTCCTTCTCCCATTTTTGGCCTGAATTCTACCAATTTTTCTCAGGTTTCAGTGTAGATAACACTTCTTCATGGAGACTTTCCCCAGCCTCCCAATCTAAATGAGATCCTCCAATTTTCCTTCGTTTAATTTATTGTAACTTACAAATATTGTGAGTATTTAACTGTTGACTGCCTTGTCTCCATAGGTTCCATGATCAGGGATTATGCCTGTCTCACCATTACAGCCTGGGGCATAGGTCTGTGTCTGCTGCCTAGCAGTGCTCTGTCTCTAGTTAAAGAATGGGTACTAGTCAGGTCAGAACCGCCTGCTGGACATCACATGAGAGAAAAATGGGAGGCTGTCCCTACAAATAAGAACACTTAATAAATCATCTGAGCATTTTAGGTAGTGTTATTCTTTTCCTACCATACCATAAAATGAATTCTTATACCCTTCATAATTATCAAACTCAGGTGACAATGTTCCTGAAAACCAAGTTTTCTCTTAATTATTAAATGTGCTACTATGTCCTCTCTGGGTGGACAGATTTGCAAGAACTTGAAAATGGTCAGCAGGGCAAGGTGGCTCATGCCTTTAATCCCAGCACTTTGGGAGGCCGAGGTAGGTAGATCATGAGGTCAGGAGTTCGAGACCAACTTGGCCAATGTGATGAAACCTCGCCTCTACTGAAAATACAAAAATTATCCGAGCATGGTGGCATGCACCTGTAATCTCAGCTACTTAGGAGGGTGAGGCAGGAGAATCGCTTGAACCCGGGAGACAGAGGTTGCAATGAGCTGAGATCTCACCATTGCACTCCAGCCTGGGCGATGGATCAAGACTCTGTCAAAAAAAAAAAAAAGAAGAAGAAAGGAAGGAAGGAAGGAAAGAAGGAAGGAAGGAAGGGAGGAAGGAAGGAAGGAAGGAAGGAAGGAAGGAAGGAAATGGGCTAGTGGATCAGCACTTGCTGAGCAACTACCACTGAGCTGCAGAGGCAGATTCTTCAAGGCCACAAGGCCTGGCCCAGCTCTCGGGGCATGATCAGCACAGGCAGAAAGGCAGAGTAAAGTCACATAAAACAATATGTACAAGACAAGTTGTGTCAGCCCCAAATCATGTAATATACACATCCTGCACAAATATCTGCGGTGCACAGTCATTGCCTTCCTGTGTGGGCTGGTGAGGTAGCGTGTTACAGAGCTAGGCACAAGTTGGGGCTCCAATCCTGTATTTGTGAGACTCTGGGCAAGCCACTTTATCTCTCTGGGCCTCAGCTTTCTCTTCTGTACAATGAAGATAATAATAGCTCCCCTTCCTGCTTCATAGAAAAGGGAAGGACAATCACCTTTTATTAAGTCTCTTCTTCATGTCAGGTCCTGTAATAGACATGTTAACATAAGGCTCTGGGCAGGGCGCAGTGGCTCATGCCTGGAACCCTAGCACTTTGGGAGGCTGAGACAGGAGGATCATCTGAAGTCAGGAGTTTGAGACCAGCCTGGGCAACAAAGCAGGATACCATTTCTAAAAAGAAAAAAAAAGAAAAAGAAAAACCCATAAGGCTCTCATCACACTCTTTCAACAATCCTGAGAAGCTGGCATCCCTCATATTTTACAAATAAGATGATGGATGCTCCAGGAGGTGAAGTAATGTGTCTAAGCTCACAGCTGCTAAGAAAGAGACCCGCAATAAGAACGCCAGTCTGACACCAAAGTTTATGCTCTTTCTACTCCTGTCCCAGGTAAACGTAAGGCTTGTTAACTAGAAAGTGTGATACAGATGTAACTATCATTATTTTATGAAAATGCCAGGTCAGCGAAAGTTAGAAACCTGAGTTTTATCCATTCGTTCACAAATATCATTGAATGTCTTTACTGTGCTTTGTGTACTGTGCCAGATAACTCTCGGTATTATCAGAAGCAATGACTTAAGAGAAAAAGTAAAACGACGAATGATCTTTTCACCGTTTCTCAAAAACTTGTGTCATTGGATTCCTGTAACTAATGTGATTTCCCATAAACTCAAGCAGTGATTTTCTGGTTTTGAAATTTCCGCCCTCTTTTTTTTTTAAAGGAACATATCTATTAGATGAAGTGGGCAACACCTGTATGTGAGGTATATTCACGAGTAAACTGTGAGCTGCTGTCACAAGCAGTTAAAAGTAAAATGCCTTGTCAAAGCGAGTTAACAAAGTCTATTGTGTGACATGGAATCTTTGACACATTCATCGTGCTGGTGTGGACTATCTCAAAACTCAGAGCTGGTGGACTCTCAGAGCTTCCTTATCATGTGTACAAATGAGTCTGTTTCCACGAGGACCCGCATCATCCTCTTTGCACTGTTGGCTTTTGTTGGAGATGACCCCACAGACCTGCTCCCAAGCATGTGGGACCTGAAATCTAGCAAAGGTAATAGATTTGTTCTGGTGCAGAATCGGAGAGGTGCCATCTATCTCAAGCCCTCATTTGCAGAGGAGGATGTGGGAGCCATGGCGTTAAGAGAAACGACAAGGCCATGGAGCTTATACAGTGGCAAAGCCAGTATTAGGATGAAGGCCCTGTGACTCTCAGCTCAGTGCTCCTTCCTCCTTGTCACGAAGAGTACTGTTGTAGACATGACTGCAGCTCTCTAAGATTTCTGGTTTTCTTCTTCCTCCAGGAATATGAGAGGGCTGGCTTTAAGTCAGGTGTGGCCATATGACTCACCTTGGCCAGTGAAAGGTGAGGGGGGACCTATGATCCCAGCACTTTGGGAGGCCCAGGAGGGCAGATCACTTGAGGCCAGGAGTTCAAGACCAGCCTGGCCAACATGGCAAAACTCTACCTCTACTAAAAATACAAAAATTAGCTGAGCGTGGTGGTGCGTGCTTGTAGTCCCAGCTACTTGGGAGGCTGAGGCGTGAGAATTGCTTGAACCCAGGAGGTGGAGGTTTCAGTAAGTCGAGATCATGCCACTGCACTCCAGCCTGGGTGATAGAGCAAGACAAGACTCTGTCTCCAAAAAAAAGGTAAGGGGATTTATGTCACTTCTGGGCAAGCACATTTAAGAGTCATGTTGTAACTTTTCTTGCCCTATTTCTGTGTGATGGTCGATCCTGAAGCATTGTATTGCAATGTTGACTTCAGATCTAATAACGAGATGGTGGAGTCTCTCTCTGCCTGAGTCCCTGAGTGACTAGGATAAGTAGAGCCTCCTAGCCAATCTGCTTTGGGTGTGTCATATGAATAAGACTTGTTTCATAGTGTAACTAGTTAAGTAGTTCATCCTGACTATTGCAAGTGCCCACCATGACAGGATGGGCCAAGGTGCAGAGTAGTGTTTGTGGCTATGGCAAACAGGAGAGCTAAACAACTCACTAAGAATAAACTGGCCCAGCGCAGTGGCTCACGCCTGTAATCCCAGCACTTTGGGAGGCCAAGGTGGATGGATCACTTGAGGTCAGGAGTTTGACAGCAGGCTGGCCAACATGGTGAAACCCCATCTTTACTAAAAATACAAAAATTAGCCAGGCATGGTGGTGCATGCTTATAATCCCAGCTATTTGGGAGGCTGAGGCAGGAGGATTTCTTGAACCTGGGAGGTAGAGGTTGCAGGGAGCTGAGATCATGCCACTTCATTTCCAGCCTGGGCAACAGAGCAAGACTCTGTCTCAAAAAAAAAAAAAAAAAAAAAAAAAGGCAGGACCTCTTTCCTGTCCCCCAGGGCAGCCCCTGGCAGAATGAACTTCAAGTCAGAGAGAGTGGGGTTTCCCTCACTGACCTCTCTGAGCTGGCTGTGCAATCCTGGCTGCATCAGTGAATCCTCCTGTGAGTCAGCCCCTTTATCTGTGAAGCAGGGATTACAAGTTCATACTTGCAGGCCTGTTGTGAGTGTCAATTTTCTGACATAGGTCACGGTAGAGCTCAAAAATGTCTGTTGGGGAAAAAAGTTGGTTGGTTAATCCCACATGCAGAGTCCTGCCCAAAGATAAAAAAAAAAAAAAAATCCTAAAATTCCTATCTAGCCTTTACTCAGCCCCTCAGGCCATGTTAGAAGGAATTATGTTAGAATCTCATAGGTCCCAAGGCCAGGCACAGTGGCTCATGCCTGTAATCCCAGCACTTTGGGAGGCCAAGGAGGGCAGATTACGACATCAGGAGTTTGAGACCAACCTGGCCAACATGGTGAAACCCTGTCTCTACTAAAAATACAAAAATTACGGGCATGGTGGTGCACACCTGTAATTCCAGCTACTCGAGAAGCTGAAACAGGAGAATCACTTGAGTCTGGGAGGTGGAGGTTGCAGTGAGCCGAAATCACACCACTGCACTCCACCCTGTGTGCCAAAGCGAGACTCCGCCTCAAAAAAAAAAAAAAAAAAAAAAAAAGAATCAAAGAATCTCATGGGGCCTGAGAGCCTGTACATTTGGGATTCTGTAAAACTCAGGTTTCTCATAATAGACGTGAGGTATTAGAGTGGATCTTCTTCACTTTCTCAGTTCCCACTGGACATGCTTAACTGTTGAGAGTAAAAAGAAGATGATGAAGGTGGGTGATGATAGAGCAGAATTAGTACTATACATTTTTTTTTCTGGTTAGGAGAATGTTAGAAACTGGAAGATTCTTTGTGAACCAAGCTTTTAAAAGGTACTTCATTTGAAGGGTCAGAAGCAAGGTTTGGGGTGAACTTCTTTTATTCAGAATATAGTTATTGGTAAACTGTAAGGATCTCCCTAATAAGAATGCCCTGATCCAGAGAAGAGTCTCTGCTCAGTTGTTTTTTCATAGTGATCCCCAATATAGTCAAAATTTGTGGAAAGCATTGCAGTCATTTTTAAGAGTCGATTTACCCTATTAAAGAGGCAGAGGTAAGTTTTCCTGCAGTATCTTTTGAAGTGTTCATCCATGCCAAGCTTTAGAATGGGTACTTTCTTTCAATTAGGTTCTTATTCATACAGATTCATTTCCTACCGACTATATAATTATATAATTAAAGCTAATGTAGGCCTTTTACACATTTTAGTTAATTTAATAGCTTTGAAATAGAATCCTTAAGGTCAAAAGAAATGTGAACACCTGGAATCTAGTTAAAGTCCTGGTGGAATACATATATATATATATATGTATATAATGATTATGCTTTAACAAAACGGGTGAAATTTGTCAGGGAGATCAGGATTTTGAGAATGTCATTGATAGCTTTCAGTTTAATTTTAAGCAGAGGAAAATGCTACAATTCCAATCTCAACCTAATTCTATAGGTAGATGGAATTTATGGGGGAAAAATTTGTGGGAAAAAAAAGTCAAATTGTGTTTTCTAAGAAAAATGGTTTCCCAAATCATTGGCTCTCTTCCACTTAACCTTCCTTACCTTCTAATCCCCTTCCTTTCCTCTAACTCCGTGCATTCAATAACAGGCAGCATTAGGGTAGTTTTCAGAAAAACTTAGCATTTCTAGAACTTCAGAATCCAAGATGGAAATTCCTGAATTACTTGTTTGAGTGCTTAGTTCCTAAGACCAAGCTCAGGTCCCCTAAGCTTTGTTTTCTGCTTAGGTAAAGATTTAACAGAATTGCATGGCCAGGATTTCAGAAATGCCTTGAGTAAGAGAGCTGTAGCTTTTTCCTCCACAAAATCTTGAAGCCTTCATTCTGGGCCTCTAATACTAGATAATTTACCTGTTACACAAGAGAAAAAAAATGAATTCATACTAGGAATCATTTAAATTGTTTCCTTATTTGGCAAGTCAATGGCTTTTACACAATTCAGAATACATTGAGGTGGAGGAGGAAGAAAGCTGGCTATGACAAATCTTGAAGCTTTTTAACCCATTTTAGACATGATGTCTTGTAGAAGCTCCGTGTCATGTCCTCAGCCACAGTACACAGCAAGGCCATTAAACAGAAATTGACTGCTTTGTTTTGCCAAAGAGAAGAGTACACACAAACAAAAAAATAGCCGGGCCAGGTGGTGCATGCCTATAGTCCCAGCTACTTGGGAGGCTAAAGTGGGTGGATCACTTGAGCTCAGGAGGTTGAGGCTGCAGTGAGCTGTGAGTATGCCACTGCACTCCAGCCTGGGCAACAGAGCAAGATCCTGTCTCAAAAAGCAAAGCAAAACAAAACAACAACAAAAAAGTACACATCAACACTGCAAGGGTCCCAACTAGACGAGACGTGGGGCTGCTGAGAGACCAGGGTGAAGGGGCAGTGTGTTGCTCCCGTTCCCAGGCAGAGCATAAAACATGGATCACAGCCATGATTGCTTAGGAGAGCGGCTCCAAGGGAAACTGCTATGAGACACTGTGCAAATCTGTGGTGTGTGGCCATCACGGTGTCAGGATGGGTATTAAAATGTAATTCTTGTAAATGAGAGCCAATTTTGATGCACTCACAGGAGCACCCTATCCAAACACTCAAGCTAACGCATTACCCTGTATGATGTAGACATACAGGCTGAAAATTTTAGTCAAATAAAGCTAAGCTGCCTTACTTGCTGTCACAGGGGGGGAAAAAAAAACAAAAAACAAGACTGGCTAAAATGTTGTTCTCCTTGTGCCTGTATAAAATATCAACAAAACCAAGTGGTCTTTGTTTGGATGATTTAGATATAGTTTCACTTTCAGATACTGTCCACTAAGTCCTTTACAAAGCACATTAAGTTGGCTTTGGTTGATCAAGTGAAATTGCAGATCCACCTTTAGTACTCAATTAGCCAGGGGTTATAGCTCCAAGAGTACACAGACATATGGCTCAGACATGGGGACTTAAACCTGATTTGGGAGCCCAAAAGGATTTAAAGCCAACTCTATCTCCTGCAAATGTCTGAGGAAGGGTGTGTGGCCAAAAAGGGACAGTCCCTAGAAGCCCTGGATATTTGACCAGCCTCTTCTTGTGAGATTGTGACTCAGTTCTCTGGGGGAAGAAAAAAAAAGGAGGCATAATGCCTGTTAGTAAGGAAAATGCTGAAATCATGGCTGGTAGGTGAGCTCTCGGAGTGCGTATCTTGGTTTCCTGACATGGATCTTCTACAATTAAGTTGAATTTGGTTGATCAAGCAAAGCTGCTGATCATTCTCTTCCTACCAGGACAAAACAGTAGTCATAATCTCTACTATTTGTTTAGCGCTTTAATTATTTGACAAAGTGCTTTCTGGTAGTTGTCTCTCTTAATTCCCATCACATCCCCTGTAATGCCGGGAATGATCATCAGGGCCAAAGCCTGGGGTTTCCAGAGACAAGGAAAGTGGGTCCTGAGACACACAGTCAGGGAATTACCTGGGTCCTCAAACTTCAGAGCTGGTGCTCCCTTTCAAGTCAACCTGACCCTCTCAAGCCTTCATCCAACAATGTCCTCACTAAATAATTCTAGCTCAGAGGGTGCTGTGGTGAAAGCCTTCCTCCACATTTTACTAGTTTTCTTTATTGACAGTCTTGGCAGCTTTCCATCATGATTTTCTAAATGTATTTCAACATAAAAAGCTCACACAAACTCTTCTCTAGAATAAAGTAAGTGCTGATGTTGATGATGATTTTTCAGCACTTATTTGGGGGACAAATATATTGGTTGCAGGAGCATCCTTCTAATTATTTGGCTGTTGAATACAGCAACTCCCTTGCTAGTGAATGCACTGGGGTATTAGCGTGTGGAGTTGTTGCCCATGGCAGAGGATGTCTGAGACTGGTTAGTTGGTTGACCAGGACGATAGGGAAAGACCATTGTTAGTATGGAAAGTAATGTTATGATGATTTAAGGTATTTTCCTAGTTTATAATTCTTATCCATCCATCTAACAGTGGGCTTCAAAGCTGTATTGGGTGCCCTTCCTTGACTGCAGTGTGTATACCTGTACATTTTGAAAGAAGAGGTTAAGGTAGAAAGCAGGGCACTCCAGGTCCACTCTCCCACCGAATAGGTCTTCCCACTACAGTCTCCCTGGCACTGCCCATGAGAGGAAAAGGAGAGGAGCCTCTGAACAGGCGCTATCTTCAAACTCACACGTGGTTACAGTGCCTCTCACAGAAGCCAGCTTAGCACTAGATGGGCAAGCACCTCATACCCACGGAGGCAGACTGGATACAGTTAGCATGATTATTGCTTCTAAGGGGCTAATGCTGATCCTGGGTCCAGGAGAGGCAGAGCCATTTCTCTGGATTTTCCTGTGCTTATTTCCTCACCGCCGCCACCACCACCAGCAGCAAGCCCCATCCCTCTGCAGTTTGTCATCATCTTGTTACCATAAAAATCACATCTCAGTTTGGGCTGCAGGGCTCAGAAAATGTACAAGCACCATGTTAAATGTTATGATGTGAAACATCATTTATTTCTTCAACAATTCAGTCCAGAGCTGGGGCCACGGTTTTGCAAAATTTGTTTTTCTGCCTCCTTCTCCGTCGTTCTTTTCTTCTCCTAAATCTCTTTCTCTTGCTCTCTTTTCCTATTGACCACTTGTTAAATCTTTTTGTTTGTTTCCCCCCTTTCTCCTGGGACCCTCCGACAGGCAGCCTTGCCAGATTCATTTTCTGATCAAAGCTGTTTGATTTGGTCAATTTTGCCACGTTGGAGACGTTCTCTATTACAGAGATAAATAGCTTTGGGCTAACTGTCAACGAAAACTTGTAAGCTAATAAATTATTCCAATTTCTTCCCGCGGATTTCTCTGGAGACAGCCCTAGGAAATACACTTTTTGATTAGTAAATTTCTCTGTGTGTGTGTCTGGACATTCAAATGTGTCGGCTTTGATTAGCACCATTGCTTTTCAAGTCGACGTTGGCTGAGGGGCTGTCAGTTGCAGGCAGCCCTGATGCATAATGCATCAACTGGGCCCAGAAACAGGAGCCTCTTCCAAGGCTGGAAAGGTGGGAAAATTGCCCTAACAACCCCACTGGCCCACTCTGCACCAAAGGGAGCTCAACTTGAAAGTCTTGACAAGACTTGCTTCGGCTTCAGTGGAAGCCATCCACGCCGGGCTGGAGAGACCACGACCGCAGGCCTGCCAAGAACCAAAGCCACTGCTCCATCTGCTCCACCACCACCTCCCCCTCCCACAGTTTCGCCCCTGCATCCTCACCCACACGCTCCACTCCATCATCCTGGAGTCCCTGGGCAAAGGCCAGCCCCTTCTGGGCAGGCCTAGATTTCCCTTTGCCTCCCCTTGGATTCCAGTTTGCCATTTGTCTAGTTAAGGGCCCTTGGGTTGTTATAGAAACAATATTTTGGCTATAACAAATCAATCGGTGCATGTGAACACAAACATACAGATCATTTATCAACGGCAAAATAACCTAAATTATGACCTTTCTAAAACCTATCAGAAGGGCGAGCGAATGCATAACGTAAATTAAAGTTTGAAGGGTCAGCGGTTTTTACTTTCACTATTCATCTTTCTTTCACCTTATAGGTTTAAGAACAAGAGGGCTGTGTAATTACATTTCAATGGGGTGCAGCGGTTCATTATTCCCAGCTATACCAATCTGCTGCAACATTTCCAATGCAGTCAGGTACATTTTAGCAGGTATTAGTTGGTATAAGACCATACTTGCTCTTTGGGAGTGATAACATCTTTTAATGCATAACAGTGCTATCATCTCAATTTAGAAAAGGCTAAAAGGGTGAGGATTTTTTCTCAGATCAATACAGTTGTTCATATTTTATAAATGTGGTAAAGCCTATCTGGTAATTCTTCCCAGATATGATTTGCCCTTTGCCTCCCAGTTGCTCCTTGTCTCTGATTATCATTTCCCAAAGTCCCCACCACCCCATGTGTTAGGAGACAACATTTTGTGCTGAAGCCCACTGCACTGATGGAAATGGGTAGTTTCCAACAGAAAACCTTCTGTTGCCAATGATCTGGCTCCGGTGGTGATGGGGCCGCGCTGCTGAGCACAAGGGCTCTGAAGTTCCAGCTTAGCCCTGTGGTTTGGTGATAGCAGCCATTGTGTTCTTTCTACCTGTGGAGCAAGCAAGCACCTTCGGAAACAATTGATGTACTCTGCCCCAGAATATGCAGCCACAGTGGAGTCACCAGAGTGAGACGAAGGGGACCTCTTGTATCTTGAAGAAATCCTGTAGAATAGAACAAATCTTAAATGTCTTCTTCAAGCAAAGAAGCCAGTCCCAGAGCAATAAATAAAATTCAAGCCCATTTAAAATTATATATATATAAGAATGTAGGTATACATGTATGTGTCTGTGTGTACATGAATGAAAATGTATGTAAATCATGTAAATCTCCTAATAAAGGCTGGAAAATACACATCAAATGGCAAAGTAGTTATCCCTGGGGAAAGGAATGAAGGAGGATAACTTACATTTTGCAAAAATCTTTTACCCACAAGATTGCATTCATATTTGACTTGTGTAATGAGAGAGAGAGATGGAATGAAGGAAGGAAGGAAGGAGCAGGAAGGAAGGAAGGAGAAAGAAAAGGAAGGAAGGAAACGAAAGAAAGAAGGGAAGAAAGGAAAGAAGGAGGAAGGGACTTCTTTTTAAATTTTTTTTAAATTATGAAACACAGAATTTACTATTGTAACCATTTTTAAGTGTACAATTCATTAGTGTTAGGTATACTCACACTGTTGTACAACTAATCTCCAGAACTTTCCTCTTACAAAACTGAAACTCTATTGTCATTAAATAACAACTCCCCATTGCCTCCTTGCCTCCTCTGTCCAGATGCTGGCAACTACCGTTCTATTTTCTGTCCCTATTAATGAGTCTGACTACTCTAAATACCGCTTGTAAGTAGAATCATGCAGGATTTGTCTTTTTGTGACTGGTTTGTTTCACTTAGCATAGTGTCCTCACAAGGTTCAGCCATGTTGTAGCATGTGCCAGAATTTCCTTCCTTTTTAAGGCTGAATAATATTCCATTATATTATTATATATAAGGAATATTATATATTATTATATATTATATTTCTATATAAGGAATGTATATATTCCCTTCTAAAGCTAAATAATATTCCATTATTTTGGAATATAATTATAGTCTATTAATTATAGAATATTCCATTATGCCATTTGTCTAGTTAAGGGCCTTTAACTAGACAAATAGTTAAGGAACTAATAATTCCAATTATTATTCCATATTATTGGCTCCAAATAATATTCCATTATTTATTGGATACAATTATGTTCCATTAATTATAGCATATAATTATAATATGATGGAATATTATTTGGCCTTAAAAATATATACATATATCCCTCATATAAAGATAAACACACATTTGTTTATATATATATATTTATTCTGTTTTTAAGGCTAAATTATAAATAAACACACATTTTGTTTATCTGTCTATCCATCGATGGATACCTGAGTTGCTTCCACCTCTTGGCTATTGTGAGCAATGTTGCTACCAACACAGCTGTACAAATATCTCGCCAAGATTCTGCTTTGAATTCTTTGGACACATACCCAGGAGTGGAATTGCTGGATCATATGGTAATTGTATTTTTAATTTTTTGAGGAAAGAACTTTCTGAAAATAATTTTTTTTTAAAAAAAGTTCACTATTGTCCTAGGCTCACATAGGGTTTAGGACCTAACCACTACAGCTCTGTGGAGAACCTAGCTAAGCGTGGGGAGAGCCAACCCTTATCCTTCTTGATTAGGAGAGAGTCCTGACACTGTAAGAGGCATTAAGGAGGCTCCTGGGCCAGCCACTGATAGCCCTGCCTTATGTTAAACTAAGACTTCTTAGGGGATTCATTGCTTGGGCTCCCTGCATTCCTGCAAGGCAGATCAAGAATGAGAAGTTAGATAACTGTTAAAAGCATGCTCTGAGTTAGTGGGTATCGAAGCTCCAGAGCACAAATTGATCCAAGGCAAAGACCACTAGATCATGCTACTTCCAGCCTGTGCAAAGTGGCTACCAAATGGCTATTTTCTAAACACGTGCTGTTTCTGTAACCTTGGCCGAGGGCTTTCAACCCTATACAATCGTGCAAGTAGACAGAGGTAAGAGCACCTTTTCTCGTGTTAACGTTAATTTTATTTTCAGAAATGAGTCAGGCCTGCATCTGCCTGTTGAGAAAAGCTATTTTCCAAAGTAGTGTCCGCACTTGACATGACCTTAGGTGGGCCATGGACTTGCTCTGTGTTCACTTTTGCAAGAAACTTTTTAGGAAAGATTGTAAAACACTTTGAAAGGAAGCAACATTTGTGTACCAAAAGTCTGTTTCTCCCAACTCAATTCTGGCTGTTCTCTTCACACAACTTAACAGAGTTAATTGATGCCTAACTCTTTCTTAGTTTTTCCCGATCTGAAAAAAGTATTAAGTTCCTTATTTCCCAGGTGGTATTTTCTTAATATTTCTAAATAACACAGTCATTGGACCACCTACATCAGCATTGCCTCTGCCTTATGTTAAAACGCCTCAGGAAATTCTGAGGTGAGGCAGGATTTTTTAAGATGAAAATTTTGTGGCACCACATCAAACTGAACCAGAATCCAAGAGGGACAAGTCAAGGACTCTGCATTTTAAAAATCATTTGTTGAGGTTCACATAATATAAAATTAAGCATTTTTAAATGCTTTAGTACATTTACCACACTGGACAACCACCACTTCTATCTACTTTCGAAACATTTGTATCACTTTAGATGCAAACTTGTCCAACCAGCGGCCTG